>NW_027397108.1:10021640-10069137 GCF_003265705.2 Callorhinus ursinus
TGGGGGGCTGCGCCCCGGGCCTGAGCCGCCCGCCGTCCCCGCCCCGGCCTGCGCGGCCAGCCCGGCGGGCTCGCCTCGGAGGGGCACTTGCCGCTGAGGTGGAGCCGTTTGCACCAGACGCTCCTGCTCCTGCCCCCCCCCCCCCCCCCCCCCCCCCCCCCCCTCCCTCCTCCCCCTCCGGTCCTGTCTCCAGCGGGAGCGCGAGACGCTGGTCAGGCTCCGCGGCGCAGCTCGAAAAGGAATAATCGCCCCCAATTGACTTAAATTCCGCCGAAGCCGGCGCTGCGGCCGCCCGCCGCCCGGGATCTGCTCGCTGTGTTTTTTGCTTTCTCCATTCTTCCTTAAAAAAAAAGAAGCAAAACAAAACCAGCCAACCAGCCAGCCAACCAAGAATCCGGTTTGTTGATCGCCTTGGTTTTTTTTTTTTTTTTTTCACCGTTTGCGGGATTTGCAAACCGAGTTACATGCATGTCCAGTGGGGGTAGGTTTAATTTTGACGATGGAGGGTCCTACTGTGGAGGCTGGGAGGACGGCAAGGCGCACGGCCATGGCGTCTGCACCGGCCCCAAGGGCCAAGGCGAATACACCGGCTCGTGGAGCCACGGCTTCGAGGTGCTGGGCGTCTACACCTGGCCCAGCGGCAACACGTACCAGGGCACTTGGGCGCAGGGCAAGCGCCACGGCATCGGCCTGGAGAGCAAGGGGAAGTGGGTGTACAAGGGCGAGTGGACGCACGGATTTAAGGGGCGCTACGGGGTGCGGGAGTGCACGGGCAACGGGGCCAAGTATGAAGGCACCTGGAGCAACGGGCTGCAGGACGGCTATGGCACGGAGACGTACTCGGATGGAGGTAGGTGCCACTCGGGTGGCCAGGCCGGGGGCTGGGCGGAAGAGGGACCTTTTTCTCTTGCCTCTTCTGTTTACCTCTGGGGAAGTTGAGCTTCTCCCTCCAGTGGGGCCGTGTGCACCTGGGGCATTTCCTGGGGCTTCCTGGAGGCCACAGTTGCCCTGGCTACAGGTTGCCCCACTGCCTGGTGGGGGACAGCACCCCTGTGTCAGCTGAAGGGTGTTGGGGGCTTTCCAGGAGCAGAGGCAGGCCCAGAGCTGCGGGGCTGAGCAGAGTGTCAGTGTATGATCCAAGCGCAGGCCACAGACCTGCTGGAAAGGCCAGACTGGGCCCCGGGCCCTGGGCCTCATCTGGGACCCACCGAGGGCAGAGGGGAGCTGGGAGGGGGCCCCTTGCCCTTGTTGGAAGAGCTCCCTTGGTGCTGGGCCTCCAGGAGTCAGGCCCCAGCTCAGCTTCTTGTTTTCCTGCGGTGCTGAAGGGCCTCCCTTAGTCCTGATCAACCCAAGCCAATGGAAAGGGAGCGATTGGGAGAGGGACACAAACCCAAAGCAACACAACACAGCAATAAACTTCTAGGTGGTTGGACGCGGGCTAGCGCAGCCAGAGAGGCTGCTGGAGGGAGGAGGAGGCCCATCTGTTTAGCGAGAGCCCAGGAATCTTGCCTTCCAGTGGCTGAATCATTTTCACCGGTAGTTTAGGGAATGCTCTGTGCCTTCATTCCAGCATGCCACGACATTCAGGGCTGAGCCTGCCTGCCTGTCTGCCCTGGCTGCAAGATGGTTTCTGTGCACGGAGCCTTGGCCAGCTTGCAGCTGCCCCCTTGTCCCGGGCACTCCAGTGTCCACTCCTCTGTGCAAGAGAGAGGCATGGAGCATCTACTGTTCCTGGAAGCCAGACCCCAAACAAACCTGCCCTCCAGAGGCCCCCCTTCCCCCATCTGACAGCTTATCCTCAGAAGTGGTTCTGTGCCTCCCTCTGGGTAATTTCTCAGGCATGGATGCCTGGGGAAGGTGTGGGGCACAGCAGTGACTTGTGTGCTTCTGCCGGGCGTGGAAATCATGAACGTACGTGTGGTCTTCTCCCCGCCTGCTTGCTACCTTCACGTCTCATGAAGCAGGCACTAAACACCTGCTCCCCGGCCACATCCAGGACTGATGGAGGGCTGGAGAGTAATTATTATTTTGGCTTATGCAACTGAGAGGCAGGGTTCATTATTACTCAAAGGGGAGGAGGCGTGGGGGGCAGTTAATTATATAATGCTCCTGCCTGTCAAAGCTGTGCCCAGCCTCATCCCAGGCGGCCTCTTCTGTGCTCTTGTTGTTTTCATGGAGCAGGTTGGAGAGCATCCCTGACCCTGGGGCGCAGGGGCTGGACTGAGCAGACAGCCCTCTCTGGGTTTTAGGCCGTGTGTGTGTGTGTGTGTGTGTGTGCATGTGTGAGTGTGAGTGTGTGTGCTCGCGCACACACTCACACACACAGAGGCTCGGGCAGCAGATGTGGGTGGCTGAGGTGGGTGGCTCAGCAGCCTGGCGCTCCCAGCTAGGCTCTTTGGGATCCCAAGGGTAGTTGTCGCCCTGGGGGCTCTGGCCTTGCTGCTCTGCGGATCTGTCCCTCCAGAGGTGCTCCCAGCTGTGCCTGAGCCAGGAAAGCAGCTTTGTGGCCTCATGTGGGAGCCTGGGGAGGAGAGGAGCCAGGCCCCTGTCTATGTGGAACTCCCCAGAATATCTAAGAGTGAGGTCTAGCCCGCCAGGCTGCCTACCTTCCCCGGACATCTTGGGTGGCCCGCAGGTGCTATGAGCAGGTGCTCTGGGCTCTGGGAAACCAGCAGTGAGCAAAGCAGACAAAAGTCGTTGTCCTCAGAGAGCTTCCATTTCAGAGGGAAGAGTAGTAATTTCCTTAGTGCTCACCAGGGGAAGAGAGACCCTGATTCTGTGGCTGGCCATGAGTTTAGGGTCTGATATGTTGATGTGAGAAACGCTTCCTTCAATGGATAGATGTTCTTGGGCCTCTAGCCCCCATCCAAGTGGCTACATAGGGTTCTGCTCCCTAAAGCACCTCCCTCTACATTGCCCTGCTTGGGTCCTCCCATGGTGGAGAGGAGGGGGTCAGCTCCAGTTTACAGATGAGGCCAGAGAGCCCCAGGAGCCCACGGGACAGACCAGAGCTCCCAGCCTGCGGTGGCAGAGTCATGGTTGAAAGCTTGATTTGTCCAGAATGGAGCCCCCACTCCCCACACCACACCACCTGTAGGCCAGCCAGGTAGCAGGGCGCCAGGGCTGACTGCTCCTTCTTGGTTGGCGACATGGCGTGACGGAAAATTGGGGTAATCAGGCCAGACATCTGGGGCCACCTTTCGGCAACATGGTCCGTGCTTCTCATCAGGAAGGAAGGGGCTGTTGAGAAGGTGTGCCCTCCAGCAGTCCATCAGGCAAGCAGAACCTAGGTGGGGTGTTGCAGCTGTGGGTCTGGACGTCTTCTCCACAGGCAGTGGGTGGGCGTGGCGGCTTATGCTTTGGGGAGGGCAGGCAGGGCCTTAATGAGTTTATGGTCCTGACTCCAGTCCGACTTTTGCTTTGCACGAGGGATGGGAACATTGGGCAGGCATCCGCACAGCTCCTGAACTCCAGCCCAGCTCCCAGTGCTGACTTTGGGAAACGGCGATTTTCATGAATAATGCACAAATGGCAAATGTATTCTCCATTTGGCTGGAATTGCTATGGACTCCATTTCAACTGGGGCCCCTTCCGCCAACTCCTTCTGCTCTGGGTTCATCCTCCCCTGAGTAAGACAGGCTCTTTCTACCAGCGTGAGCCCACTGAGTTCCACGGTCGGTCGGTCGGTGTGCCAGGGGTCCCCTCGGAGATGGTGAGGCCCCGGGGGGCGCAGTGCAGCAGGAGCACATGCTGTAGAGTTGGAACCATTCGGCTTTGTGACCTTGGGCGAGTTACTTAACTTCTCTGAGCTTCCGTCTCTTCATCCGTAAGAAGGGCTGATAATATCTGTAAAGTAGGTGGGGATTAATTGAGACGCGTGCACGGCTATGCTAGATTTATAGTAAGTCTTCCTTATCACTTACCACTATTCTGTTCTCCCATGACATGGACATTGAATGCCACTTAGGATGATCATTGCTGGAACCGATAGCCAGGTGTGATCATGGTCATGATGAGGGTAAATGGCAATATTAAACACTTACCATGTGCCAGGCATGGGGCAAGTGTTTGCATGAATTCCAGCCCTTAATTCCTGTCCCTCTGCGGGGTTGGTTTTCTCGTTTCTCCCATTTCCCACACTGGGAAGCCGAGGCTCAGAGGGGGCTGACTTGGCTGGTGGGTGCCAGGCAGCACCAGGATTCGCACTCAGGACGGCGATTCCAGAGCCTCTGCTTTTCTGTGGAACACGTTCTCCCTGCACCCTTGTGCAGAACTACCTCCTCATGCCTTCCTCTACCTCCGCACCCTGCTTCTCCTCTGGGTGCGGCAGCCTGGGGTTGTAGGCAGAGGCACAGGTGCACTCCCCTTCTCCGCGCGCCAGACCCCTGCGCTTGGCCACACAGGTAAATATTTCCTGCTGGTGCCGTGTACGCAGGACCCCTCGGACCAGAGTTACCCCCACAAATAAACCCTCCCACAGCCTGAAAGATGTGAGTCATCTCACACACCAGGCCTCCCCCCTCAAATGCAGATTCCGTTCACTGGCCCAGATCCCTCGGCCCACACAAATCACACACGCCCACAGTCAAAATTCCAGGCCCTCTGCGCCTGTGCGCACATGCACTCACAATACACCTGTCACCCAGAGACGTTTCCACCCCGTCCCCCAAAACACAGCCACGTGTACCCTTCAAATCCCTCCCGACTCCTGCTCTGAGAAGCAGGAGTCCCAGCAAAGGGAGAGTGCCCGCCTTCCAGGAGGGCTCAGATTACAGAGGGAGCGCGCTAAACACCTGTTTATGCAGTTAATGACCCTTTGAAGGGGGGAAGAAGCCCTCATCCAAACAAAATAAATGACCATGGGGCGTATTTTTGATACTAGACTATGAATATGTGAAAGCAAACTTAAAAAAAAAAAATCCAAACGCCCAGGTTAGGGAGGAAGGAAGCAGGTCCATGGACACACGGGTGACGTAGGCCAACGGGAATTCATTTCAGAAACAAAAGCAAGCACTCAGCCACTAGAGATAAAAGCATCTCCTCGGAGATTCTGGTTCAGCCACTTTGGCAAGGGAAAAGGCTCCAGGAGGTGAAAAGAGGAAGAAAAAGCAAATAACTAGTTCTTCGTTGCCAATAATAGCTGATAAAGAAGTGTTACTGCACGCTCCCCTCACCCAACACAGCCCTGGAGCGACGTGGGTGCTTCAGATCAGTAACCCCACCGCAAGCTGGTGAAGGGATGAGGGTGAGCACCCTGCGGAAATAGCCGCTCTGCCGCGGAGTTAGCGAGGAGCCCTGGCTGATGGTGACAGATAGCCCAGCTGACCCAAGGAGGAGGGAGCATGGCCGGGAAGACTAAGGGTGTTGAGGGCTGCTGGGGGACGGCCAGGAGCCTCTGCCGCTTTGCCTCGAGGCTCACTTTCCTCCTCGCTTTTCCCCAGGCCTGCACAACTCGAAAGATAAGTGGCTGTCATCTCTGAGCTGACAGCCGGATACCTAGCACAGCATCCTTTGGTGACAACAGGGCATGTGGATTCGTGGGATCTGAAGGGGACGGTGTGTGTTTGGATTTCCCACAGTGGTCGCTCCCTCTTAGATCAGCCACTCCCCCAATTTATAGTCTCCTGGCTCGTGCGAGGCACTCGGTGGGTGAAGTGAGCGCTGCCTGGGGTCCTGGCTTTCCCTCAGACAGGCTCTGTGCATCCGACCAAGGGTTCTCTTGGACCCTCTGTGTCTTCATTTAGGACGGAGGAGCAGCAGCGGGTCACTTCAGCACCATGGAGAGCGCCGCCCCCACACGGGGCCCTGGCTTTGTTCTCTTTCTCTCCGGACTACCTCTTCCAGCCAGGCCGCCAAACTGACTCTCCTGGCCAGGCACCCCCTGGCCCTGACCTGTCCAGCACCCTTGGCCAGGAGAAGTTTTCCCGTTCCCGCCCGTCTCAGGTTGAGTGCACCTCTGTGCTCACGGGGCTTGCGGGGGCTGTACGTGCACGACCAGAGGCAGGCAAAGGAATGATCTTGTCTGTAGCAGCCAGTGAGAGACTACTCTGCCACCTTCCTCCTCGAGTCAGCACCTGTGGGTTCCTCATTTAGAGGGTTTTGCTTTGGCTCCTGTCTCTGTCCTTGCTCCTAAGACGCTGTGCTGTTGTTTCCCGTGAGACGGATGGTGTAGAATAAAGGGAACCCGTTGTGATGGTGTGCTGACGTCCCAAGGGCGTGGTGCAGTCGTGGCCACAGGACAAGGTGGGGAGCACTGTTTAGTGAGCAGCGTTCGTGGCAAAGCGCTGGGAAAGACGCAGAAAAACAAGGGGCCTTTCCTCTACCCCCTTTGTCACACTCTTTGCTGCTATTGGCTCGTCCAGTCACTGAGATGCATTTCCTGAGTCCCTACCACGTTCGAGGGGGAAAGACACAAAAGCTCAGGGCGACCTTTAGTGAGTCAACCTGGGAATAGTTGCTGAGCCAGACTGGGCCTTCATCCGTTGGGGCTGCTGTCCCAGGATCCCATAGACTGGGGGGCCTCTAAACAGCAGTGTGTATCTCTCACAGCTCTGGAGGCTGGGAAGTTTGAGATCAAGGGGTGGGCAGCTTGTGTTGGGTGACGGCCTGCTTCTGGGGGCAGGCTGCCGACCTCCCTGTGTCCCCATGTGGGGAAACGGCCAGAGGAGCGTCTGGGTCTCCTTCATCAGCCACTAATCCCGTTCCTAAGGGCCCCACCCTCATCGCCCTCCTCGCCCTCCCCCCGCCCCGAAATCCCCACCTCCTAACAGCATCTCCTTTCTAACCTGTGATTCTGGGGAACACAGACGTTCAGTTTCTAGCATAAGGTATGAGGTACACAGTTTGCAGCGATGTATAAGAGGCAGGATGACGTGACTTCTACCAAGAAGTCTGGATGTGACACTAAAATGTGTAAAATAATCCGGGGTTTCTCACTCCAGAGTTTGGGGACTCTTGTGGAACCACTGCAGGGGAGGGTTCTGAGAAGGGGAGGGGGACTGCGTGTCCTTGAGAGCAGCAGAGCCATCCCAGGGGAGGGGACAGCTGAGCTCAGGCTGAATGAGGGCTGGTTGGGGGCTGTGGCTCTAAGACTGGGTTGCTGATTCTGCAGGAGACACTCTTTCTGTGTGCCGGCTCCTATCTTCCCAGGTGTCCGGGGGTCTCCCTGTTGCTACTGGAGGTCTCGGAAAGAACCCGGGGTCCTCTGTGCTGCTGGGGGAGCAGGGGTTGGGCAGGGGACTAGCCCACCACTGTCACTCCTCAAGGCCAGTGTCAGAATCACTTGGAAGGTGCTGAAAGCAGATTTGCTGGCCCCAGCCCTGATTTTCTGGCCTGAGATCCTACCTGATAATGTGCATTTCTAACACGTCTCAGTTGGTGCAGCTGCTGCTGGTCTGGGGACCCCACCTTTAGAAGCATGGCTCTGGGCTAGTGCTTCTTTTTTCTTTAAATCCAATTAATTAACTTATGGTGTGTTATTAGTTTCAGAGGTAGAGGTCAGTGATTCATCAGTTGCGTGTAACGCCCGGTGCTCATTCCATCACATGCCCTCCTTAATGCCCATCGCCCAGTTACCCCATCCCCCCCACCCACCTCCTCTCCTGTAACCCTCAGTTAGTTTCCTAGAGTTAAGAGTCTCTTATGATTTGTTTCCCTCTCTGATTTCCTCTTATTTTATCTTTCCCTCCCTTCCCTTCTGTTCATCTGTCTTGTTTCTTAAATTGCACATATGAGTGAGATCACATGGTCTTTGTCTTTCTCTGATTGATTTATTTTGCTTAGCATAAAACTCTCTAGTTCTGTCCACGTCATTGCAAATGGCAAGATCTCATTCCTTTTGATGGCTGAGTCATATTCCATTGTGTATATATGCCACATCTTCTTTATCCACTCATCTGTCGATGGACATCTGGGCTCTTTCCATAGTTTCGCTATTGTGGACGTTGCTGCTGTAAACACTGGGGTGCATGTGCCCCTTCAGATCACTGCATTTGTATCTTTGGGGTAAATACCCAGTAGTGCAATTGCTGGGTCGTAGTTTAGCTCTAGTTTTAACTTTTTGAGGAAACTCCATACTGTTTTCCAGAGTGGCTATTATAGGCTGGTGCTTCTTAACCCCAGCTGCACAGCAGAGCCACTGAGGATGGTTCCCGGGGAGACCGTTAGAAATGCAGAATCTCAGGGGCGCCTGGGTGGCTCAGTTGTTAAGCATCTGCCTTCGGCTCAGGTCACGATCCCAGGGTCCTGGGATCGAGCCCCACATCGGGCTCCCTGCTCCGCGGGAAGCCTGCTTCACCCTCTGCCACTCCCCCTGCTTGTGTTCCCTCTCTCGCTGTGTCTCTCTCTGTCACATAAATAAATAAAGTCTTTAAAAAAAAAAAAAAGAAGTGCAGAATCTCAACACCACCCCACTCCCCAGCCCAGAGGTCTCCGGGGCCAGAAGTCCATGTTTACAAGATGTCTAGGTGGCTCGAATGTAGGACCTAGCCCACTAGTCCCAATCTCAGCCGCACGTGGAGTCATCTGGCTGCTTTGGAAAATGCTGCTGCCCGGGCCCCACCCAGAGATGCTGACTGAGGTGGTCCGGGTGCACCCTGGGCATTGGGATTCTTTGAAAATGGTCCGAGTGATCCTAATGTTCAGCTGAGGTGGAAGGCTACTCATCCAGGGTATCGCTGGGAGAGCGGCAGCGAAGACCCGGCTGGGGTCCCCGCTGGGCTCTGGGAGGGTGGCCTCCTGGCCCAGGTCTGTGATAAAAGCCGACAGGGCTGAGAGCCGCCGCTCTGGACGGTCCTTCAAGCGCTGGGTCAAATGGCTCATGAAGTAGATGTTGTGCTTCATTAAAATAAAAATCAAATAGACTTGCAAATTTTCAAGCACGGGCCGATGCTCCAGCAAGGAGAGCTACTGTGTTTCTGCGGGCCCTCCTCACCTCCATCTTCTTCTCCTCCTTCCTTACAGGGCGCCCGTCCCTGGGTTTGGGGCCCCGCCAAAAGCCAGGACAATCTCTCAGGATCTTTAATTCATTGCACCTACAAGGACCTTGTGTCTGTGTGAGGGCACTGGGGTTAGGACGAAGACACTACCATGTCTTACAGACATGGGCCAAACAGACATGGTCACCTGGAATCCCAAAGCCACGGAGTGTCCTTTGAAAGAAGGATACTCACCTCGTTTAAACGTCTGCTTTTTTCCAAGTGCCGGCCTGCGCGCTTTACCACAGACCTTGTTCCTTTTGGTCCTTAAAGCCGTGCTTTGAGGTGAGGCACGCGCTCCCACATATGAGGCATGGCTTGGCGAGGCCATGGGGCCCCTGGGCAGCGGGGCGGGCCTAGCGCTGTCTGCAGCACCCGGTGGGGCTCCTCTTGGTGGGACAGTCGTCTGATGGCCACCCCCTTGCTCAACAGTTGAAGAAGCTGAAGATCAGGGAGGCGCCCACTGTCTAATAGTAACACAGAGGCAGGGGAGGGGGGCCCGGTCTCCTGAAGCCGGGCTTTCCGTGGCTCTTCGCTCAGCAGTGCATAAACTCGTGGGTTCTTCCAGACTCCTCTGAGAGTGTGGGGAAGCTGAGGGTCCTCTTCCAGGACACATGAAGGTCCCTGCACACACGAGGCATTTTGTGGGTACTGGTGGAGGTTCACAGGCTCCCTGAGACGTGTCCATGGACCCCAGGATAGACACCCTCCCATTCTCCATGGGGGCCCAGACACCATCATCACTGTGCACAGCGGGGCCGGGGCGGGGCAGGAAGAGGTCCAGAGCCAGCGGACTCCTACAGCCCACGAGTCCAGAGCAAGGACTGGAGCGGGCAGGGTCGGCCTTCCCCGTGCCTCCTCTCCTGTGAACACGCCCCTCGCCACTCCGGGGCCCCAGGGCCCTCAGCTGCTCCTGCAGGACTCACCGGTCTGCCTCCCCAGGGAGCATTTGACCCTCAAAACTTCTTCATCCTGCACCCTCCCCACCAGTTCAATGAGACTCGAGTCTCAGCGAGCGTCTCTCCATGAGCTGGGAGCTGCCTGTGCCTTCTCTCATTCGGTCTGCCTGGGAGGAAGGCGTGACTCCCCCATTCTGGAGGGGGAAACTGAGGCCCAGGGAGGCCAAGGAAATGGGGGTGCTGGCTCAGGGTCTCAACAGCTCAATAGTGGTCTGCTCCAGACCTCCCACCCTGGGCTCCCGGGACAGGCTCCGCAGGAGGGAATCTAGCAGAGGGCACACATCTGGGGCCATCTGGGGCAGGGGTCCTGAGGACCACACCCCAGAAGCCCCTGTCCCTCCCTGTCGGCCTCTGCCTTGGGTGAGGACCATTAAGGGGAGAAGAGGGGACCCCTGAAGGTGGCAGAGGGGTGGTCTCACTGTAGGGAGCCTGGGAGGGATTTCCAGTGGGGATGGTTTCAGGTAATAGGGGAGGCCCAGGTGGGGGGCCCTCCTTGGGAGGCATGCATTGCAAACCAGTGCAGGCTTTCTCGGAGGCTGGTTGTAGAAGCTAAGCTGAGGGGCCGTGAGCTGGCCCCCCACTGCCCGCGTGGGGCCTGTGTAGCCAACTTCTGGGCACGACCTTTCTGTGCCCTCCCCCCGCCCCCAGCTGTCTGCTTGCTTCCCGGTGAGGTCAAAGGCCTGGCTGTCTGTGCGTAGCTCTGAGGGAGAAAAGGCAAGAGCTGAATGCATTTCGATGAGGATGGCGTGGGGCGCCAGACCCCCAGAGCGCCTCTGGGCCCTCCGTGCACACATGCTCTGTAGAGGTCCCTTCACTGTGGACTGGAGCCCCGGGTCGGGGGTGGCAGACACTGGGTCTGGCGGGTTCTTCACTGGGCCCTGCAGCAGAGAGAGCTCCAGAAATCCTGGTTGCCTGACGAGTGGATGATAAACCCGCGGAGAGCTGGAGGGTAGGAGTGGCAGAGGTGTGGAGAGCCGGAGAAAGGGCGTGCAGAGGCTCCGAGGAGGCCAGAACAGGTGTGGCTCATTAAACACCCAGAGGGGGAGCGCAAGGGGCGGGGGGAGGGGGATCTGAGCACAGCTTCCCAGCCACTGGAGGGAAGGGCGCCCAAGGATTCAAGCAGGGCAGCCGCAGTGGCTGGTGTTTGTGCTTTTGTAGTTAAGTTTTAATTTCAAGATGCTTGTAGACTCACACGCAGTTGTGAGAAGAGTGGAGGCATCATCCCCTGTGCCCTGCACGCGGTTTCCCCAAAGGTGACACCTGACGTAAGGACCGCACAATGTTGCGGCCGGGATGTCCACAGGGACACCAAGCGTTTCATCAGCAGGGACCCCCAGCCGCCTTTCAGGGCCACACCCTCCTATCCCTGACACCCACTCAGCTGCTCTCCCTCCTGGCATCTTCTCATCTCCAGAATGTTCTATACATGGGATCCTATGGGATGCAACCTTTCGGGACTGGCTTTTTTCACTCCCCGTGGTTCTCCGGCGATCCACCCAGTCGTGTGTGCATCCACATACCCTGCTGACCAGGGTCCTGGGGGGTGCATGTGCGCAGACCACGGCTTGTGTAACCATGTGCAGTCGAGGGGCGTCTGGGGTCGCGAGGAATACAGCCGCTGCAGACTTTCACAGAGAGGCTGTTAGGTGAACGTAAGCCTTCCTGTCTCTGGGATACGGGCCTAGGAGCGTAGCTGCTGGACCCTTGCTGTCTGTGCGGTTGTGTCTGGGTATTCATGCTGGCTGCTGGGCAGGGAAGGAATTGGGGACCAGATGGAAGCTGGGGACCCCTGGGAGGGCGCTTGTGTCCAGGGGAGGGGAGGTGCTGGGCTGGGTCTGGGTGGGGGCAGTGGGTCGGGGAGACACAGAGCCCCGAGGGTTGGAGGTAGGCTGAGCAGGCGGGTGGAGCTCAGGACAGCCAGCTCCCAGGGCGGGACGGACCTCCTGTCTCAGACAGATGGGACTCTGAGGGTGAGGGTGGCGGGTGCAGGGGGATGGTGCATCTGATCCAGGTGGGGGCACCGTCCACTGGGAGGGGGCGTGAAGTCAGGAGGGAGTAGACTGAAGGGAAGAAGCCCCAGGACTCAGAACTGGGCAGGAGAGGGAGGACAACAGAGTGGAGGATGTGGTCAGGCTGGTCGAGGGGGAGGGCGCTCCTGGGGGGCTGGGGGGCGGGGGGGGACAGCAGGGACGGAGATGGACAGGGACTCAGCCCTGTGTTCCCCCTCCTCATCCATGAGGCCACCTTATCGTCCCAGCACCCCCTGAGGCCAGGTCCACACAGCTGTGCCATTTCACAGACGAGGAGACCACAGCTGGGGGAGAGAGAGACTCGGAAGGTTCAGCTTCCAGCAGCAAGGGAAGCACACGACATAGGTCCTGAGGTTTCTGCACGTGTGCCGGCTGCACGCAGATGCTCCGTGAGCCGCTAGGACGTCGTGTTGTTACTGTAAACCCGTTAGGGACACGGCGGTTCCCTATCACGCCTGCACTGAGGGGACAAACGATCGCGCTGTGACGTGGTTTTGGTGTCACGTTTGTGGAGGTATAGGTGACGGATCGTAGTAAAGTTCACTTTTTGAAGTGTACAATTCAGCGGTTTTTAGTATGTGCCCAGGGTTCTGCAACTGTCACCACCCCCTAATTTTAGAACATTCTTCTCCCCCAAGAAAGAAACCCCTCGTGCAGTAAGGCCCTCCCTGGACAACCCCCGATCTGCTCTCTGTCTCTGGATCGGCTGGGTCTGGACCCTTGGTGTGGACGGGGTCCCACAAGGTGGCCTCTGTGGCTGGCCTCTCGATCAGCGTGAGGTTTTCGGGGCTCGTCCACGGACCCCCCCCCCCCAGGCTGTAGCGATTCCGTTTTAAGACTCGCAGCGTGGCAAGAACGGGTTTTGCTTATCGGTTCATCCGTCGGGGGGCTTTGGGGGGGCACTGCCCCTGGGCCAAGATTTAGTGTGGACGTGCGGTTTGCAGGCACAGGCAGAGACCCGGGTGGGGCGGCGATGGCCGGGTCCCACCTTCTGCCACCGCGCTCCCACCAACGGGGCTGCAGGCCCAGCCCCTCCGCGTCCGCACCAACACCTGCTCCTGTCGCCCTTCCACCCCAGCCACGCTCGTGGGCGTAATATGGTTTCCCCTGTGGTCTGCACGTACATCTCCCTGAGGACTGGCCAGGGACATCTGTCCACGTGTCATGGGCCACGCGCATGGTTTTGGAGACTTGTCTGCTCGGGTCCTTGCCCACTTTAAAATTGGGTTGTTTGTCTTTCTGTTGTTGAGTTGTAAATTTTTAAAATACACTGTAGGTAGCACAGTGACTGGACATCCAGCGCCTGACCCCTGACCGCCCCCCGGATTCCTGTGTGCCTGCTGCCTCCCCCTTTGGACAGTGCATTCCTTGAAATAAACCCATTGCCTCTCTCTTGCCCGCAGAGTACCGAGCACGGAGCCAGGCACACAGTAGGCGTTTAGGCAGTGATGACTTGACAGAATCAGGACCACTGCCCATGGGAGAGGAGGTCAGGGGATGCTGTCTGGGCCCTGCAGTGGGGGCGTTGAAGGGTCTGCTTACCAGCAAGGCAGCACAGCCATGGTGTCCGCAGGGCAGGTGAGACCCACACAGGCACTTGTTGAGCCCCGACTGTGTGCCTGGCCATGAGCGGGCCCCGGGGCGCTATGGTCCTCTTGCACCAGCTGAGGGGACCACGTCCGTGCACCTGTTCCATGGTTCCCCTTCGACTGCTGACGGGATGGAGGGGGCAGGGCCAGGGCTCACAGTGAGACTGGGCAGGTGTGAGAAAGCCTGCGGGGGAGAGCCCCAGAGGATGGGGAGGGAGGCTGGGCAGGCTGGGCAGGTCGCAGATGCTCTAGGAGGAGCGGAGGGAGCAGGGCCACGCCAGGGGGCATGGGGAGCCAGCGGGGCTGTGTCTCTGCCAGACTCAGGGGGCCATGTTGAGCAGTCAGGCTGTCCCTGGCTGTGGAGGCCTCAGGCCGACCCTTTGGGTCTGCACAGAACCAACCTGACTGCAAACCCAGTGGGGACAAAGGCCCCGGCCCGAAGCCCGGCCTGGAGCCTCCCTGGACTCCGGCGCCCCATGCCATGTGGACAGCGTGGGGGCTGAGGGGCTGTGTCTGCGGTACACGGCCCAATCTGGAGGAAATTAATCGTGGATCCCCGAGAGAATGCGGCAGAAATATAGCAGAGGTCAGAGTTTCTGCGGGACTGGAGGCAGCGCTGGCGACAGTGACCATGAAGTGTCCACAAGCGCAGAGTGTCCTGTTAGCCGGAGGCCTGAGCAGGAGGAGGGGAACGCAGGAGTGTGCCGGCCAGGGGAGCATGGTGGGGAGACGGAGAGGGAGGGAGGGAAGGCGGGAGAGACCAGGGAGGGAGAGACAGAGAGGGAGAGAGAGAGATGGAGAGAGACAGGAAGAGACAGAGACAGAGAGAGACAGAGAGGGAGAGACACAGAGATGGAGAGACAGAGAGGGAGAGGGAGAGACAGGGAGAAAGAGATAGAGACAGAGCCCGAGAGGGAGAGGGAGAGACAGGGAGAGATGGGCAGAGGGAGGAGGAGGGGGTGGGAGGGGAGGGCCGCCGGCAGGGGAGAGGGCGGGGGGATGCATCCCTAGTACTTCTCACCTGCGCTTTGTTTTCTTTTTATGAACATATAATGTATGATCTGTTTCGGGGCACAGGTCTGGGATTCGTGAGTCTTGCACAGTTCACAGCGCTCCCCGTAGCACGTACCCTCCGCAGTGTCCATCACCCAGCCACCCCCTCCCCTCCAGCAGCCCTCAGTTTGTTTCCTGAGATTGAGTTTCTTATGGTTTGTTTTCAAGCGGCCATTTCTTGCTCACTGGCGCGTCCTGCGTCTCGTACGCACCTTTCCGTTGAGGCTGCAGGCCTTCGCCTCCACCCACAGCGGCCAGAGGAGAGGAGTTCCTGCAGAAACATCCAGAGCTCCCTCGGGGGTGTCAAGGCCCTCCAGCCAAGACAGCCAGGAGCCTGCCTGCCCTGAGGTGGGACAGTCTGGTTTATTCTGCGTTGCAGGAATTCCCGCAGGGAAGCCTGGAGCGAGGAGTTGTTGGAGCCTGCGGCCGGGGGCCAGACTGGGGCTTTGGGTGGGTCGCTTGGGGCGGGTCTGAGAGCGGGGTTCACTCTGCTCTTCCTCTCTGAGCCTCAGGGACTCTGGCTGATGGCTGAGGAAGTAGTTTTGGGAAAACCCAATCTCAAGGGCCGGTCAGCCCGGACTGGGACAGGCGCCTGGAAGGAGTCATCTCGGGGGTTTGGTGGAGGCGTCTGTGCTGGGCACTGGCCGGCTGGCTGGGCCCCTCCTGTCCCTCCCTCTGCCCTCCCGGTCTCCCCTCGGAGCTGCTCTGTCCAGAGACGCCCGCGGAGCCCCTCGTACCCCTCCTTGGTCTGGGCAGCAGTGTCCTGGGGGCACGAGGACACACTGCTGGATGTCCCTCCCCAGGCCCGGCACGAACTTGGAGCTGGCATCCATGGAGGCTGCAGGGGCAGACGGGGGTGCGGGGGGACTGGAGCCCTGCGTGGCCTTGGCCTGGGTCACCCTTGGCCGGCCACACTGACATCCAGCAGCGTGGGGGTGAGGTTCGTCCCGGGCTGTCGGGCCCTGCTCCGGGGGGCAGGCTTGGGGGGTAACGCTACCCCAGGATGTTTGCAGCCACTGTCCCCAGGGCGTGCCGTTTTATTGCCAACAAAATCGCAGCTTTGGCGCCTGAGCACTGTGGTTTGCTGCCCGTCTACACCTCAAGTAGAGGCTAGTGAAAGTAAGGGTGGGAGTTCTTTCTGCCCCAGCCCCAGTCCCATCCAGGGACCTCCTGGGAGTCTGCACACCCCAGGCTGGGAGCCTCTGCTCCCACCTCGTCCCTTGGGAGATCTCAGAGCCGAAATCGGACCGTCCACCCGTGTGTCCTGAGGGGGACATGTTCTCTGCCACAGCACGTGGTGGGTTCTTCGCAGACACTGGTTTGGTGAATGAACAGTCATTTAGAGTAGGGGTCTTCTCCCCACGTTGCTCTGTGTCCTGAGGGGAGTCCTGACCCGGGCACTCTCCACTGCACAGGCCGTGGGGGCCTCTGGGCCATCCTGTGGGGTTTTGGGCACCACCTGGAAACACACCCAGCCGTGGGACCCCCTGGGCCATGGAGCGGGAGCCCCCCGGGGGACTGAGGAGGGCTGGTATCTGGCAGTTCTGGGAAGTGGAGGTGCATTCCCAACGGCAGTGAAGTCTCCCTCCTTAGGAAGGCTGCAGCCGCCTCACCGTGGCCGGATCTTCGCTGGGGCCCCAGAGCGTAGCTCTACTAACCCAAGGCTTGATTTTTTAGTTTATTGAGATAGAGTTCACCAAGCACACACCGCACCCACTCCAGGTACGCAAATCAGTGATTCCTGGTGGGTTCAGAGTCATGCACACATCACCACCATCCACTTTAGGGCCTCTCATGGCCTCAAAGAGAAACCCCATACCTAGCTGTCCTCCCCCTAGCTCCCACCTCCCCTTGACAGCCACCAAATCTTTTTTAAGATTTTATTTGAGAGTGAGCGAGTGAGAGAGAGCACAAATGGGGAAGTGGGAGAGGGAGAAGCAGGCTCCCTGCTGAGCAGGGAGCCCCACACGGGACTCCGTCCCAGGACCCTGGGATCAGTGACCTGAGCCGAAGGGACAGTTAACCGACCGAGCCACCCAGGCGCCTTTTTTATTTTTTTAAAAGATTTATTAATTTGAGACAGGGGGCCAACCACCAAATCTTCTCTCTGTGGCTGGGTTTGCCAACCCTGGACATTTCATGTACGTGCATCAAGCCCCCTTACTATCTTCTCGGTCTGTCCATGCGGTAACGCGTGCCAGAGCGGTCCCTCCTAAGACTTGCCGGTGTTCCAGGGCACGGATGGACCCCATCTGGCTCATCCGGTCGTCTGCCGACGGCCTTCTGGGCCGTTTCCACCTTCAGCTGTCCGAAGAATGCTGCTGTGAACATTGGTGTGTGCGTGTTTGTGGGACAGGTGTTTCCTTTTCTCTAGGGGGTGTACCTAAGCACGGAATCGCCAGGTCATATGGTAACTCCGGGTTTAATTGTTTGAGGAACTGCCAGACCATGTCCCAGCGTGTCTGCACCACTGTACATTTCCACTCAGCTTATTTTTAAAAAGAATCATCTGGAAGCTGAGAAGTCCTTACCAGCATCCCGCCTGGGGTGGGGGTGGGGGGATGGATTTATTCTTGGATTGTGGCGAAGTCTGTGTTTGGAGAAAACCCTAACCAGGCTGGAGATGGAAGTGGTGCCAGGGGCGGGGAGCACTCATTGCCCCCTCCTGCAGGTGGCCCCCCCGCCGTCCTGCCCCTCTGCCTCCACCCGAAGCCCTGCTCTTTCTTCCTCCTACCGGTGGTGTTCCCGTCATGTGTCTCTGTCCCTCTGAATCTCAGGTCCAAGGGTGCATTGTTCTACGCAGGTTCTCCGCCCCAGCACGTGGCAGGTTCTTCGCAGACACTGGTTAGGTGAATGAACAGTCATTTAGAGTAGGGGTCTTCTCCCCACGCTGCAGAAAATGGAGGCTTAGGGTGTGGGGAGGGGGCTAGAGGAAGCTCCGTGGCTGAGTGGTGACCATGATCCCGCTCTCTACGGGAGAGGTCCTGGGAAAGGAGATGACACTGATGTACAAGCTAGCCCCAACCACTGATCAGTTTTTCTCTGAGATGGCAGACTCTGGGGGACCCGCTAAAGATGACAGAGTTCTGGGGGACCCCCGGAACAGATGGCAGGGACCTGGGGGACCCCCCAGAGGAGATACAGGCATGGGGGGGCCTCTGTGGGGCTGTGGCATGCAGGGGGGCCTCCGTGGGGCTGTAGCAGGTGGGGGGGGCCTCCATGGGGCTATAACAGGTACAGGGTCCTCCGTGGGGCTGTAGCAGGTACAGGGGGCCTCCGGCTGAAGCCAGAAGGTGGGGCCTTCAGTTGATTAAAGAACACACAGGGTTCCATCCCTCACTCTCTGCCCAAGTCCTCCTAGGTTCCCATGTTCAGTCCCTGTCTTGCTGCAGTCCTGTGGATTAGGTACCATTGTTACCATTTTATGGATGTGGAAACTGAGGGTAAGTAACTCGTCCAGACTCATGGTTGATGGTGGAGCTAGACTTGGACCCATGTGGCCTCGTTGGAGTCCGTCCCTTGGAACAGGCAGCCCCATGTAGACACCCCCTGCCCCAGGTCCTCTGGCACAGAGCTTGGGAAACTGAGGCCTGCGGAGGTCTCACGGGGGCTTAGTGACAGCCTTGAGGGGGTTGGAACCCTGTGTCCCACTGTGGGTGTTGGTGCGCGTCTGGGATGATGGCCCATAAGCCATGTTATGAGCCTTGTCTTAGTGCGGCCCCCGGGCCCCCAGGCGGGGTGCTCCGCTGTGGTCCTGGTGTACCTTTGGCGTGTGTATGACGCCTTGACCCCCTGAGGAGTGACACAGGGCGGAGATTTCCCAGGAGAGGGAGGGTGGAGGCTGCAGTCTGAAGGCAGGATGGAAGCTTGACCGGCAAGTGGCTTTCCAGCAACAAGATCGTTGGTTCTCAAAGGACATTGTGTAAATGAGAAAGTTATGGGGGTGCTGGAGCAAGACTCTCTTCAGAGCAGTTACAATTCTCTCCTGCCCAGCTTCCTCCCAGACCCCCCGAGTCCATGCTCTGGGCAGACTGAGTGTCCGTGATCAGTTCCCAAAGCTCTCCAGGTGCTTCTCATGGCAGAACACGTGTTCTCGACCCTGAGTGGCATCGGTCACCTGGAAGGTCACGCAGGTGCCGGCCCACCTGCAGGGGCTCTCCTCCCATGGGGGCTGGGGGCCTGGGAATCTGCATTTCAGCAAGTTCCCAGGTGGTGCAGATGCTGCCTAGGAGACCCATGGCAGTGTGTGGTAATAGCCACAACACACGGACAGCCCTCCAGTGGCCCCTCTGCTTGCTTGCTTCTCAGACTACCAAGGCCTCCTAACGAATTTTACTTAAACACGGTGATTGTCATGTGTGCAGTACCATTCTCAAGTGCTTTGCAAGTATGAATCGATATATTCTCCATAAGAAGCATGTGGTGGGGGGGGGGGGGGGGCTGTTATTGTGCCCATTTCACAGATGGGGACAATGAGGCTCGGGGGTCAGGGAATCTACCCAGGGTCGTGTGGCCACACTCAGACCTGCCTGACTTCTGACCACTCTGTCGGGGACCCTTTCTTGAGAGTGGCCTATCCCTCATTTCCCGCTCTTACCCCCTTTTGCCCCCACCCAAGTGTCTCCACTAACCCTGACCTCAGAGGGACTAACCTTGCGGGCCTCGGGCAGCTGCGGAGCCTCCGTGCCCACTGGGTGACCAGAGGGGGAGCGTGGGTCCAGGGAGGGTGCTCTCCGGATGGCGGGATTCGGAGCAGCACCTTCTCTGTGCTGCACTCGGTCCGGCTGGCCGCCCTAGGGGATGGAGGAGTCTGGGTTGGGGACACGGGTGGTCCCTGCTCACCGAGGCCCGGCAAGAGGTGGAGCTGAAATCTGGAAGCTGGTGGGGGGGGGGGGGACACCCAGGTCTGGTCAGCCTGCATGTCGGAACCATTCCCGGGCCCTCACTCAGAACGAGTCCTCTCTGCCAGCCTGTGGGAGCGGCTCTGTGCACGAGGGTGCGGGAACGGGCAGGCCCTGGGGGGACCTGTGTGGTTGGAGCTAGAGCCCGCGTTCCTGGTTGCTGACTCTTCTCCCTTATCTTTCAGCAGGTAGTGGAGGTAACTGTCCAGAACACGGGCCTGGGTATCTATCGGGCACACCTGGTTAGGGTCCTCCATGTCAGGAGTGTGGCCAAGTGACTCTGGGCACCCAGTGGGAGAAGCCCTTGGCGTGGTGCGGACACACTGTGTGCACTGGGCGGTGTGGGCAGTGCTGTTCCTGGTGCAGGGGGAAGGAGCCTCCGCCCTGCTCTGGGAGGTCAGGGTGACGAGGCGAGCGGAGTCTGTCTCCCTGGGGAGTGTGGCTTGGAAGGAACGACATGGGGACCCCCGGCTGGGGTCCGCAGACCCACCACTACTTCAGACTTGCCCTGGTCTTGCACCAACCAGCTGACCTCACTGAGTGTGGGCCTCCCCCTAGGATGGAGACCATGAGGAGTCAGAGGTTCCTGCCAGCTCTGGGGATAGCCAAGGAGGGGAGTCCCATCTCCCTGCTCTTCCTGCTGTGTGGCCTTGGAAAAGTGCCCTTGTCTCTCCGAACCCCCGTGGACCGTTGTGGAATGACCACACGTGGCACTCTATCATGAGTGTTCCACAGGCATCAGTAGACTCTGTCCTTCAGATACCGTGGTTGTGGTTCCTGACCGCTGGGCTACCCAGCAGCATTTTCCAGGTGCATCCACACCAAGAGGGCAATGGACGGAGGGAAGTCTTCGTGATGACCAAGATCCCTGACTTGAAAGAATAGTCCTTATTCTGAGATGAGGTTTTTGTTTCCTTCTGTGAAAAAGCACATGCCCTTCATTTGTAACTGCCAAGACTTGGAAGTAGCAAAGCTGCCCTTCCCTGGGGGGTGGATGACCACGTGACGCAGCCACAGCAGAGCTGGACGCCTCCAGTGCTGGGTGCCCTGTGCACGAGGCCAGGCTGGGAGGGCTCACCGTGCACCATCCCAGCTCTGGGACACCAGGCAGGGCAACACTCTGGGGAGAGGGCAGGGGTCTGTGGCTGCCTGGGGTTCGGGGGAGGGAGGAACAGGCAGAACACAGGACTTGTAGGACGGCGGCAGACTCTGTAGGGTGCATGCACATCTGTCCAGACCCACGGAATGCCCAGCCCCGAGCGTGACCCCTGCTGTAAACTATGGACTTCCGTTAGCGTATCGATATTGGCCCACTGACTGGAACAAATGCATTGCATTAATGCAAGGTACCAAAATGGTGTGCGGGGGCATTTGGGAAGTCTCTGTGCTTCCCAGTCTTTTTTTTTTTTTTTTTAAGATTTTATTTATTTATCTGAGAGAAAATGAGAGAGAGAGAGCACTAGAGCGAAGAGGGTCAGAGGGAGAAGCAGACTCCCCGCCGAGCAGGGAGCCCAATGCGGGACTCGATCCCGGGACTCCAGGATCATGACCTGAGCCGAAGGCAGTCGCCCAACCCACTGAGCCACCCAGGCGCCCTGTACTGCCCAGTCTTTCTATAAACCTGGAACTGCTCTTAAATTAAAAAAGAAAGAAAGAAAGAAAACCTCTTCCCGTGATGGACGGGTGTGGGGAGTATAAGGGGCACCGTGGACACCTGCCGTGGACCCACATGCTGAGGACGGGGGGATGCTTGTCTCGGGCCTAGTCCCCTGGCCTTCGTGCCTCCAGCACACTCAGGTGTGCCCCCCTCCACGGTCCACCCACCGCGTGGCTCCTCGTGCCGCCCCCTGCACCTGAGAGGCTGCGTGCACTGCCCACACCTGGGCCCCGTTTCTGCTGGTGGAAGGAGGATGAACATGGAGTCTGTGCCTGCTGTTCCCTGCTGGGGTCGGCTTTTGCTCTGCCCCCTGCGGACCCCAGGGTGCTTCTTGGCTCGAGTGCCGCTCTCCCGGCCAGAATGACTTCCCTGTTGGCGCTGCCTGTGACCACCTGGATCCATTTCCTGCCTCCAGTCTGTACCTGTCTAACACCTCTGCCCCACGGAGACCGCTGCCCTGAGTGAGGCTGGGCCCCCTCTCTCCGGCTCCCCCGCGCCCCAGCCTGCTCAGGCCCCGGGCCGAGCACTCAGCAGGCCGGCCTCGTCTGTGGGGAGCGGGGCCCCGCGTCAGCACCCCCACGAGGTCTGAATCCTGCCCGAGCCTCGGCTTCCACAGCGGAGCGGTGAGGACATGATGAGTGCTCAAGAGCCCTCTGGCCAGTGTTCCTCCCCTCCCCACCCCAAAACGTTTCACCTTCATCAAGATAACATGCGCCCGGAGTTGAAGGTGTCCACTGGGGCCCCAAACACCCAAGGCCCCCGCCCGCCCCGCCTGTGCACTTACTGTTCACGCTCTTGCCGGCACGTGTGGACTTGCTTCTGTGCTCCGTGAAGAATTTTCAGTCGTAACTGCAAGGCGGACGCGTTTGGGGGCGCCCGGCCACGGCCGATTCCCCGCGCCCCTCTCCGCGTCCTCTGCACAGCTGAACCTCCTGATTGCCGCCTCTTTTCAACTGGGTGGTTTTTAAATTCCTCGAGCTTTCCCCGCCCTCCCAAGGCTCCGTGAGATACCTCTCCGTGCGGCTTTTCACGGGAACACACCCGCCGGATTCCCCACCCGTATATCCGTACGTACACACACATTCTGTGGAATACACACTTTCTAGATTTCCCTCCCTTGTCTCCGGGAGTCCCCTGTCTGTCCCCTGCTCCCCCTCTGCTTCCTGGACCTCCTCTGCTCCTCTCCTGGATGTGGAATCTCCCCACCTCTTGTGTTTTCATGGTTTACTCCCTCACTTTGCTGGCATACGTCCTGCAGTAGCTTTGTAAGGAAGAGTGCCTGGAAGGTCGTTTTGATGACTTTGCTGGATACATTGGTCGTGTACAGAGTTCTAGGCTGACATCGTCCAGAACCTGGGGGCGGGGGGCGGCTGCCCCTGATGGCTCAGCTTCACTGCTGCAGAGGACACCCATACCATTCTGATTCTCTGTCCTTCAAGTGCGGTCGCCCCTGGTCCCCCGAAGTGTTTGGGATCTTTGCTCTTGGGGGGGGGGGGTTCTGAAACGCCGCTATGCCAAGTGTTGGTGGGAGTCCTTCCCCTTCATTGTGCTGGCGTCCATGAGCCCCTCCGGCCCGGACCCTTTGGTCCTGGGATGCTTTCCTGACGTACGCCTTTGGTAATTTTCCGGAACTCCTGCTGTACAGACTTGGGGCCCCTGGCTGACTCATGCTCGACTCTGATTTTCTTCTCACTGTTTCTCACTACTTTGCCCACCTCTTCTTTTTGTTCCAGTTTCTGATTTTCTTGAATTTATCTTCCAACTCACTTACCAAAATTAATATTTGAGCCATCATGCTTTTAATTTCCAGGAGCTCATTCTTTGTCTCTGACTTTTCCCTTTTTTTGTTGTTGCATTTTATTTGCACTTTGTGGACACAGGATCTTCTCTCTACGGATTTAATTTCTGGGCTCCTGATGTCTTCCATACTCTGCATTTTTCATGATTCTCTTCAGTGCCTCCCCTCCCCCCTACACTTTTTGTATGTTTGTGTCTTTCTTCCTATTGGAGGCTTTCTCCAAATGTCTGATGACCCTTGGCTTTTTTTGTTGTTGTTTTTGTTTTTTTGTATTTGAGCGTGAGCACAAGCAGTGGGAGGGGCAGAGGGAGAGAGACTAGCAGACTCTGGGGCTCCCGCAACCCCAAGATGCTGACCTGAGCCAAAGTCAGACCCTTAGCCAACGGAGCCACGCAGGTGCCCCTTGGCTGTTGGTTTATTAAAGTAAGATACCAAACAGCTGACTGGGCTGATTCAGCCCCTTCAGAGGAACTCCCTCCTCCTGCCCGCCGTGGTGATTCCAGCTGCCCGGCCCTGGATTGTCTGGGAACGCGGGCAGGGTCCCTGTTCAGAACAGGGACTTCCTCCTAGAGGTCAGGGTCTGGCTCCTCTCTGCCGGGGGTCCCCCAGGTGTGATCTCCTGGTTCTGCTTCTCCGGGAGCTTTTCTTTCTGCGTCCTCTGTATGTGTTCTCAGCACCCTGGTTTTTATATTGGTTTACCAGGGCTGCCATAACCGGATATCGCAGACTGGGGGGGGCTCAACCCATCGCCGTGTGCTGGGTCCCAGTCTGGAGGCTGGCGGTCCCAGATCGAGGTGCCGGCGGGTTGGGTGGCCCCCCCCCCCACCGCCTCTTCATACGGGTGTTCCCCTGTGCACACACCCCTGCTTTCACCCCCCACTTCTTACAGGGTTAGGGCCCAGACCGACAGCCTCCTATTTCTTATTGTGGTCAAAGACCACATAGAATTTACCGTCTTCACCATTTTCCCGTAAAATCCCCTGCTCCCGTTGGCGACTCTGCTCCAGGCCCTGGCACCCCCCATCCTACTCTCTGCCTTGGATTTTCACTTCTTTAAGTATCTCCTATAAGTGGAATTGTGCAATAATTGTCTGTCTGTGTCTCTCAGTGTAGCGTTCCGAGCGTTCACCCGTGTCCTGGCACGAGTCTGGATTCCCTCCTTTTAAGGCTGAGTAACGTTCCATTGTGTGCATAGACCACGTTTTCTTTATCCGCGTATCGGTCCTTGGGTCCTTGGCTTGCTTGCGCTGCCTGACTGCTGCAAGTGTGGTGTTCGGAGGCCTCGGAGACCCTGCTGTGTGTCCTCTTTGGGTGGGGGGTGCATGGAAGTGGCCCGCGGGCTCCTACGGTCGTTCTGGGTTTATTTTCTGGAGGAGCCGTGTGCTGTCGCCCAACAGCTGCACCATTTCGCGTGCCCACCGACAGTGCAGGGGGGTTCCGTTTTCTCCACGCTCTTACTGACACCGTTTCTCGTGCTTTTGACAGTGGCCGTCCTGGTGGGTGTGAGGTGGGGTCTCACTGTGGGTTTGACGTGGGTTTCCCTGATGGCGAGCTGAGAATCTTCCCGTGTGCCCGTTTGTTAGTTTACCTCAATCCTGTTTGCAAAGGCCGTGTCGCCAAATACGGTTAGTTCTAAGGTACTGGGGGGCAGGACTGCGACATGGGGGTTGAATTCTGTCCCCCCCACCACCAGCCGTAACTCTTCAGAGCCCCGCTAAAACAGATTTTTAAAAATGATACTTCCTGGTGTTGGTGATGAGGGGGAAGATGGTCACTCTTTTGGGGTCTTTTCCAAGGGCAGTGTATCAAAAACCTTAAAACTTCCTTTTGAATGAGCAAATTCATTCCAGGAGTTTATCCTGAGGCTATAACCTGCGTACGAAGATAAGCTACCAAAACTGAGGAATGACCTCGATGTTGCACAGAAGATGGGCTTGTAGCTTCTGTGTTGTAGAACATTCGTGTGTTGGGCTAGCCACAACCATCACTAATGATGGAGACGCAGTGGAAAGAGGTCCAGGGTACATTGTGAAAGAAGGTTCTAGAACCTAGTACGCCCACGTGTGCAGTGATGCTGGCGCCCTGGCTCTGCGGCCCATGGGCTGGGTGTCCTTGGACTAGGCTCTTCACCTCCTGGTCCCCCTCTGCCACATCCCTCACCCCAGGGATGCTCCGACCAGAAGAATCACCTGGGGGTGGTGGCAGGTGCACGCCACCTGCTCTGACTGTGCTGATTCAATAGGTCAGAGTTCGTGCCTGGAACTCTGGTTTTCTCAAAAAAAAAAAAATCACAGCAGGTGGCTTTCGTGTTATGGGGCATGTGGGAAGCACCTGTTTTAGAGTCCTGCCTGGCTTGGGGGTTCTGGGCTTGGCCCTGTGTGTGTAAACACGGATGCAGCTTGACTGCTGGGTGTGTCCTCCTGCTGGTCAATGGCCCCTCTGCCCGCCCGGCCTGGCCAGGGTGCAGGGATGCGGGGGTCTCTGTGCATTCCCATCCCCCTGGCATGGGATGTAGAATGTGGGGGGTCAGGGATGGAGGGGCCTCTGTGCGTCCCCCTGGCATGAAGGTGGGGGTGCAGGGACGGAGGGGCCTCTGCATGTCCCCCAGTCATGAAGGTGGGGGCGCAGGGATGGGGGGCCTCTGCGTCCCCCCCACCATGAAGGCTGGGATGCAGGGTGTTCTGTCCGTCTGAGGACAAAGCCTGGAGCTTTGTAAATACCGGCTGTTACTCTCAGGGAGACACCAGTTCAGCATGGGGCTCTCACGGCCAGTCTGACATGTCCTGGGGCACACAGACACCCGGAGGACAGATGGGATTCTGGCGTGTCCTAGGGAGTGTTTGGGCCCAAGGCGCACGTGGGTTCACTAGAAGGAGTGAGGGGTGTCTGGGGAGCCAGCACTGGAGAAGCTCCCACCTCCGTGTCTTGCTCTGAGGAAGAAGATCCAGGCTGCTTCTCCATTTCCTCCTCTGGCAGGAAGCTTCCTCACTTCCTGGACGATGTCCCAGAGGGAGAAGGTGGTTGGCCACAGTCTGGGGTCCAGTCACCTGTGACGGGAGGGGAAGGGCTGCCCCCGGTGCCCCCAGGAGGGAATGGCCCTGTAGGAGGTGGGCCTGTCCAGGTGTGTGGGAGGCTTCCGGAGAGGAGAGCGCAGCCTGGGCTGTGGCGTTGAATCGCATGGGCCACACCAGATGTTGAATCTCCATGGGGTCCCAAGCGTGGTGTCCGTCTCCCTGGGGAGCTTGTTAGGAATGCAGCTCAGGCTGCACCACCTGAGTCAGAAGGTCAGGGGGTTTTGGCATGCCCCATGTGGGGGACGCCAATGCTGCTCAAGTGTGAGCCCCCCCTCACTGGCCTTGTCTGGTTTGCTCTTCCCTGCGTGTGAGTCTCGCTGGCTCTGGATGGCATTTCATGAGCGAGGTTCAGGGAAGTTGGCTTGCTCACCTGTGGTCCCCTTAGATCTGATTCCAAGTTCCAGGTGATGGGATGGAGGGGTTGGTCCATTATCTTTGTTGTGATGGGCAGGTGAGGGGGTGGCAGAATCCCTGGGAGGGTCACCTGCCTTCCTGAGCTTATCCAGAGGGAAGCAGCGATGCCCCGAGTGATCCATCTGCATCCGGGCGTCTTGTGTGAGGGTGGCCTGAGGTCAGGGTGAAAGTGCACCCGGGAAGCTACTCTGCTCTGGGGGCCCTCCCAGCTTCCTGCGGGACAGCACCTGTCGGGCCTGCTTGGCCTTCCCCTCGAACTGGGTGTGCTGGCCTCTGCCTTTTCACACACAGGCTGCTTGGGGTGTCAAACGAAACAACAAAACACTGGATTTAACGTTCTGCGAATAACCAGTTGGATTCAAACAACCATTGGGAATCGGGGGGCTTGAATTGAACCCTTGTCCCCCCACCCCACCAGCCCCAGCAAGGAAAGAGAGGCAAAGGACTGGCGCAGGGAGGAGGCTGGGAGGGAGGGCAGGGGGCAGAGGTCGGGAGCCTCCCCGGGAGAAGCCGCCTCCCCGAGGCCTGTCTGGGGTCCATTTTCTTGATTCCTGTGATGCTCCCAGGCGGGTCCTAGCAGAGCTGGTCTGCCGTTCCCGCGACGTCGGATCCAGTTTCTTACCGACGCCGGCCACAGCCTCAGAGATGAGTTCCCACTGGGGGCAAACATGCACATACAACCAAACTGCGGGCTCCGGCCCCTCCCAGCTCTTGATGTGCATGCGTGCTACTTACGGACCTAGCGGGGGCACGGTTGTCACCCGGGCTGCCAGATGGGGACTCGGGCTGCCTGACCTGCGGTGCACCTGCTCCGGGGCTCAGGGAGAGAGGGAAGGGTAGTGAGCCCGGGGTTCACATCCTGCCGTGGGAGGGCCTCCGTTCCCTCACCTGCAAAGGGAGGCGTTACCAGCTCCCTAAGGTTTGGATGAGGAAGAGTTAGGGTGAGTGTTGACGACCTTTCCATGCTCTGTACCACCACCTCCATAGCTGCACGGCCGCCTTCCCCATCTTACAGACAAGGACGCTGAGGTTAAAGCAGACTTTCCCAAGGTCACAGATCCGGAAGGTGTGGGGCCGGGACTCAAACCCAGGTCTGCCCCGCTCCTGACGCCTCCCCGAGCCCCTGCCCGTCACAGCCTCCGCTAGGCTATACGTGAAGCTCCCGGGAGTGCCTTCACTGTTTACATTTTTTAAGTTTTGGCAAAATAGACGTAAAATCTACCATCTTGACCATTTTGAAGTGAACAGTTTAGTGGCGGTAAGTGCGTTCGTGTTGTGCAACCATCACACCATCCTCCTTCAGAGCTTTGTCATCCTCTGCCCGACGTGGAGCTCCGTCCCCATGGCACACCCGCTCCCCAGCCTTGTCCTTGGCCCCCTGCGCCCCCCCCCCATCTGCTTCCCGTCTCCGTGGCTCTGGCTCCTCCAGGGCCCTCGTGTGAGTGGAACCGTTCAGTGTTTGTGCTACTGGGACGGGCTGATTTCACGGAGCGTCATGTTCTCCAGGCCCATCCGTGCTGTAGCAGGTGTGAGAAGGTCCTGATTTTTAAGGCTGAGTGGTACTCTACTGCGTGCATGGACCCCATCTTGCATATCAGTGACACCTCGGCCTCCTCTAAGGGGAAGGAGGGGTGCAGGGGCAGGGGCTGAGCCTCCCTTCCCTCATGGGAAGTCCTGCGCTTTGGGGGGCCCTCCATCGCAAAACCCGGGGTGTCATCATGGAAGGTCGCAGCCAACTGGCCAGATTCCGCAAATAAACCTATGGGAGACCCAGCTAAACTCAAATTTCAGATCATCACTGAGAGTACTTCTTGTATGAGTATGTCCCAGGCATTTCATTCCCCCAAATTACTCATTGTTCCTGTGAGACTCAGCTTTAACTCAGCATCCTGTGCCGTATCTGATAGCCCTGTCCCTACGCCACAAGTAAAAGGGGCACCCTGGGTTTCCGGGAGAGAGTCCCTGCGATGGCAGTCCGTTCGCAGCCTCAACTGGGACAGGAGGGCCGTTGTGTGGGCAGCAGGTCTGCCTGCCTGAATGGGCCTGCTACCCCCAGGCCTGCCCACTCCCACTGCACCTGGTCCCGGGTTCCCACTCACAACCCCGGTTGGTGCCAGGCACAGGGTCCCTGTCTCAGGGTGGGCATGCAGTTTGGCACAGAATCACCCACAACCTTTGTCCCGCCCCCATGACTATCCCTTGCTTATAGCCAGGTTGACTCTGAGAAGGGGTGCAGTGGATGCCGTGGGGCAGGTGGGTGCCCCCCCCCCCAGGGGGAAGGTGCTCACTGCCTGGCGCAGGCAGCCCAAGGTAGGAAGAGCATGTGGTCGGGCAGGGGTGGGAGGGGAGGGGAGAGGGTGGGGAGCACCCCTGCTGCTCCACGTTTGCCCTTCCACTTGGGGCAGTGGGCTCAGGACTGCCTCCCCCGGCAGGGCGTACCCCCACCCAGCTTTGGGGTTTCCAAATGACCGAGCACTGTGTGGGGGTACAGAAGCCTTCACCTCGGGGTGGGGTGAATCCTATGGGGTGACACTGAGGGGTGCATGCAGCTGAGACCACCACTGGCTTGGCTCTGCCCCGCCCTCCCTCAACGACACCTTCAGGAGGACACTGGTCTCAGGCTCTGCTTCTAGAAAGTACCTGCCTATGGGTCACTTTCAATGGATAGGCTGCTCTCTGCTGGAACATAGGGTTCCCAGGTCCTTTGGCCTGGGGCCTCGCCCCAGCCACATCTCTCCCCACTGAGGCCAGGCGCCAGTCATGAGGAGAATAAGGTGTCAGGACACAAGGCCCTCCCCCTCTGGGGAGCTTGCAACCTGGTTGAGCAGAGAGACACGTCCTGCAAAGCCGGGCATCCCCCGGAGTCTGCTGAGGAATGCTGGGTGTTGACCAGGATGCCACGGGTCCTGGGTGGGTGCACAGTCAGCACCATGGGCCGGGGTACCCCGAGGTGTTACTGAGGAGGGGGCACCAGCTGGGTTGGATTGGGTGGGATTTGAATGGCAGGGGTGGGGATTGAGTAAGGGCAGGCTGTGTGGACACGTCTTAGGCAAGCCAGTGAGAGGTCAGGACTTGTTTTGACTTGGGGTTGTAGGTGACACATCCCAGACTGAAGTCCTTGGGGGCCACCCTGCAAGGCTTTGGATTCCACACTTGCTTTGCGTCTTACCTCTGGTGTGGGGCGGGCGCGTGAAGGAGAGGGCCTGGGTGGGAGACAATAGGGCGTAGTGGGGAGTGGGGCAAACTGGAGGGGCACCCCATCTCAAGGAGCCTGCTGCTGCACTCCACTCCATTTTGCCATCTGAACACAAAGATCTAGGGTTGCCAGATCCTGTAATTGTTTAGGAGAAAGAAGAGCTGAACTTTTATGTGAAACATCTTGATTTTGAAATGCTGGCAATTCATTTTTTATAAAAACACGGACAAATAAAACCTGTATATTGGTGAGTTTCTGGTTTACAGCCCCTGTGGTGGTGAGTTGGGAGAGTGGTGGGACAGATTCACCCCATTTTCCCTGAAAAGCCCTTCCAGGGCGGGGAGCCCCTCAGTGGAGTCCAGCTGAGGCCTGGCAGTAAGTCTAGGAACACAGGATGGACTCCACGCCGAGGGCCGTTTTCTTCTCCCAGTGAGTTAGGGAATGAGGGCTCTCAGACTCCTACAGACGAAGAGACTGAGGGTCAGAGGGTTCTCATCACTCAACCAGTAAGTAGAGCAAGGATATGAGCCTGGTTTTTTTGATTTATTTTTCCTTTTTATTCTGTTATGGGAAGATATTCTATATATCGTAGAATTTGCCATTTTAACCACTCTTTACGTGGTTCACTGACATTATTATATTCATGGTGTTGTGCAACCATTACCTCTATCTACCTTCACAACTTCTCTGTCACCCCAAATAAACTGACCCCATTAGAGAACAACTCCCCATTCCCCCCTCCCCCAGCCCCTGGCACCTGCCCTTCTCCTGTCTTTGAACTTGACTGTTGGAGGGGCCTCATGTCGGGGGTTCTCACATGGTGTCCATCCTCCTGAGACTGGCTTTTTTCACCCAGTCCCCCAGGCGCATCCACGTCGTGGGTGTCAGTTTTATGACTGAGTAATAGTCCATTGTATGAATGGTCCCCATTTTGTTTATGCATTTGTCCATTGACGGACACCTGGGTTGTTTCCACCTGTTGGCTGTTCTGAATGATGCTGCTGGGAACATGTGCAAATATCTCTTTGAGTTTCTGCTTTTCATTCTTTTGGGGATGTCAGGTCTGCTGGTTGCAATGCCTTCATGTCCCCAAGTGCTTAAGATGTCCCCACTTACTGCTCTTCCAAACCCTTCTTGGATGCCTCCAGCAGCTGGGAACTTACTCCCGGGGCAGCCTCCTCACACTCAGTTTGTAGCCCGGGTCTGTGTCCCCATGGCTGGACTCCCGGGCCCCCCAGCAGCATGTGCCTCCTCCCCCTCCACGTGCAGGGGGAGCTCTCCAGTTCACTCCTGACTCTGCGTCAGACTCTGACACCTCCCTTTCCCCTCCCCAGCCTCTAAGAGAAAGAGGCAACCGTGGGCAGCAGGGTGGAAGTGTCGTCACCAAAGACCATAGGGGATATAATCATGAAAACACCACGTTGTCCGAAGACAGAACCACGGAGGCTGGGTCCACTGGGTCCGGCCGCCCGCCACGCTCACCCCTCTCTCCTTTTGTCTCCGCAGGGACCTACCAGGGCCAGTGGGTCGGCGGCATGCGCCAAGGCTACGGTGTGCGGCAGAGCGTCCCCTACGGCATGGCGGCAGTCATCCGCTCGCCCCTGAGGACCTCCATCAACTCTCTGCGCAGCGAGCACACCAACGGCGCCGCGCTGCACCCCGACGCCTCCCCGGCAGTGGCCGGCAGCCCGGCCGTGTCCCGCGGGGGCTTTGTGCTCGTGGCCCACAGCGACTCTGACATCCTCAAGAGCAAGAAGAAGGGGCTGTTCCGGCGCTCGCTGCTGAGCGGGCTGAAGCTGCGCAAGTCCGAGTCCAAGAGCAGCCTGGCCAGCCAACGCAGCAAACAGAGCTCGTTCCGCAGCGAGGCCGGCATGAGCACGGTCAGCTCCACGGCCAGCGACATCCACTCCACCATCAGCCTGGGCGAGGGCGAGGCTGAGCTGGCAGTCATCGAGGACGACATCGACGCCACCACCACCGAGACCTACGTGGGCGAGTGGAAGAGTGACAAGCGCTCGGGCTTCGGTGTCAGCCAGCGCTCGGACGGGCTCAAGTACGAGGGCGAGTGGGCTGGCAACCGGCGGCATGGCTACGGCTGCATGACCTTCCCTGACGGCACCAAGGAGGAGGGCAAGTACAAGCAGAACGTTCTCGTCAGCGGCAAGCGCAAGAACCTCATCCCGCTGCGCGCCAGCAAGATCCGCGAGAAGGTGGACCGCGCGGTGGAGGCTGCCGAGCGGGCCGCCACCATTGCCAAGCAGAAGGCGGAGATCGCGGCCTCCAGGTAGGAGGCGCGGCGGGCGGGTCTGGATGGCGGGGCCGGTCTGTTCTGCTGCGCTGTCCTCAGGATGAGGCACGGGTGTTTCTCAAACTGTGCCCTGTGGAACCCAGGGGCTCCTCGGAGGTTCTTGGGGCGTGGGGGCCGGGCAGCAGTTGGTCTGACAGGGTTCTGGGCCTGGCAGCCGTTCCTCCAACAGAGCAGAGTGCCCTTTGTTCCGTGTGCAGGTGTTTCATGTGGCGTAGCTGTGGGTAAAGAGGGTGCACCGTTCTGCCGGCGACACAAAGGTGTGATGTCGCCACGGCTGCGCTCCCAGTGCCACGGGCATGTGGGGGAGGGAGGAAGCTGCCCTGGTTGTCCATGGGCCCCAGGAGACAGCCCCAAGTGCGGGGACTGGCAGGGGCCCGGCAAGGGGCCCACAGGACACTTGGTGCCGTGGGCCAACAGCTGGTGTGAGATGCAGCCCTTCCTGAATTGGGGTTCATGGGGCTGCCGGGCACTGAGCAACCCGAGTTGGCTGTTGGTGGGTACCATGTTGGCTTTCAAGGGGACTTTGGTGTTGGTGCAGGGTGCAGGCTCAGAGCTGGAAGAAGGGGCTCAGGGCCCGGCTTCCCGGAGCTGCAGGGGTAGGTAGGTGGGCGTCCTGGGGACAGCTTTAGAAGCCACACTTACCCAGGCTGGAGGCGTCTGGGAGGACAGCCCCGGCGTCTTTCTGGATGATTCTGTGTTCCCAGCCAGGGTCAGGAAAGCTCCTGGCTCCGTTAAGGCTCAGGCTGCCCAGCCTTGTCACTAAGTTTTAATTCGTCTGGCTCTGGTTTTCCGTGACCTTTGATCCACAGCAGAACGGAAACCATAGCTGGGGTTTATTGGCACAATATCCGCGGCTCCCAATGTCTGAGGTTTTAGAGGGAGAGGAAATCCATTCTGAGAAGCCGAGAGAAAGATGCAGCCGCTCCCTGAGCACCGAGATCCCACATTGCGTGCCCCTGTCCTCACCCAGACGTGTCCAGGCATGGAAACAAACAGGACCAGCATTTTTGACGACTCCCCTGGGGGTTTAAGATGAAATTAGGTGTAATAGTGATTTTTTGCATCCTAAATGTGACACTTGCTTGTATAGAACACAGAACGTAGGAGTACGACGGTGTCGTTGGCTCTGGTTGTGTACAGCGTCCGACGGCCTGGCATTTGGGTGCATTTCCCGCTGTCCCATTGTGTGTGGTGTGGTTTGTTGACCTCCGTGGACGGGAGGCCGTTCCAGGGCTGGAGGACTGCGTGGGCCGAGGATCCGGGGCCCTCGCGGCAGCTCCCGACGGGTGGCCGGTCCGTTCTTGGCCTCCGGGTCTCCCGCAGAAGTGACCTTAAAGTCCAGCGACCAGGAGAACGTCCTTGGGACTGAAGGTGTGGGACACAGGGCAGTTTTCTGACAAATCCCATGGAAACGGGGGCTCGAAGTCATGTCGTGGGCAGAGCTCAGAGTCCACGCACCGGACAAGCTCCACTTAGGGCAGGTTTCAGTCTGTGAACCAGGAGTGATGGCCCCGGCCCGCAGCGAAGGTCCAAGGACTCCGGTGACGACCGCGCCGAGTATTGGGGCCGGCTCAGGGGGGCTGCCGACCCTGGTCCTGCTCAGGCCTATTGCTGCTGGGCAGTCTGGGGAAGGTGAACTCTCTGGGCTGGGTTCCCTGTGGAACGACAGGAGGGAGCACCGCACGGTGCCCTCCACCGGTGTGGGGCCCGGCGCAGGCCCCTGTCACCCTCCCAGCCCTCCCACCCCCTCTCACCCTGAGGCCTTTGGGGGAGTGGATGTGCCTGCAGTGAGACTCTGAGCCGCGTGGGCCTCTGCTGCCCAGGATCACCCATCGGGGGCAGGGGTGACAGCGTCCTCTGTCCCTGCAAATAGGGACAAGGATGAGCCTCCCTTCCAGGCCGTGGGAGGGGGCCATGCTGGGGGGAAAGAGGCCACGGGCCTCTGCCTTCGACAGCAAAGCTCACACATGAGAGCTGGGTCCGTGTCCCAGACGCCCTGAGGCTCCCCGCCCACTGGAGCGTGAAAGTGGCCTCGGCGGCTGCCGGTGACTACCCCAGCTGGCCCCTGGTCATGGTCACGGCCGCGAGACGCCCAGGCCATGCAGGCAGTAGCAGAGAGGGGCCCCCACTCCCTCCTTGGGTCCCGGCTGGGCACAGGCTACCGAGGCAAGTCCACGAGAGACCATGTGGCATTTCCTCCCCTGGGGGGCAGCTCTGTGGGGACAGCTGCCCAGCAGATGGGGACACGGGCTTTTCTGCAAAACATGGGTGGGGGGGCACGCACAGCTTGAGTTCGGAGTGGGGGTCCTGTACGTGGGCCCACAGCTGAAGGGGTGGTGGGGTTGGTGGTGTGCCCACAGCCCGGTTCCCGGTTCCCAGTCCCCAGTCTGTGCACAGGAATCGCTGGGGCTCTAAGGCACACGGAGCCCAGCCCCCCCCCCCCCCCAGAGATGCTAGGTTCCTTGTCTGGGGTGCCGCCTGGGCTCAGAGCTCCTTACGGCTTTCCAGGCATCGTCCGGTGTCACCAACACCGGGGGTAGTAACATGCCATCCCAGGGCCCCACCCCAGAGCTGTTGGTTCGGCGGGTCTGGGTACAGCCTTAGGTCCTGCATTCCTCAGGAGCCCCTGGCATGCTAGAACCACCAGTGCGCCCCCAGGGCAGAGGCCCTGCAGGAGATGGGAAACGGGCGGGGGAGGGCGCGCCTGGTGGGTCAGTGGGGGAGGGGCGCAATCAGAGCAGAGGGCACTGCTGTCCTTCCCTGTGACTTTCTGTAGCATTCTCTTCCCCCGTTGTGACTGATGGCCGCCCCCTGCCCTGTCACCGATGGGGGGACACGCCGGGCACCCTCGAGGAGCCTGCTCCGAGCAGCGTGTATTCTGATGGACCTCGGTGTAGTTGCCCCCGCTTGTCACTCGCTCCAGCCCTTCCGTGAAGCATCCTTAATGGGATGTCAGAGGTGTCCCTTCCGTGCTTGCTGCCTCTCCATCACGCCTCCTGGGGCCCGTGGCAGACATGACTAGTCGATCACCAACCCCCCCCCCCCCCAGCCGCATCTCAAGCACCTGCTGTATGCCCAGGCCGAGCTGGTGCCTCGGCAGTGGGGCCTCGGGGGTCCTGCGGTTTTACTCCAGCTGTGCCCGGTGGCTTTGGGCTGCTGTGAGGTCGCCGTCTGCCCTGTTCTCAGTGCAGTCGTGGGCTGGGGGTGCCACGTCCAAGCAGTCGGCCAGATCACCTGCAGGGATTACCTGTGGCACCCCTCCTCCTTAAAGGAAACAAAACCTTTCAGGACCTGAAACGTGTGTGCATGTGTGGCTTGCTTTTTAAAAACATTTTATTTCTTATTAAAATGATAAATCCGTGCAAAAATAGTAAAGTAATAAAACAGATTGGTGTATGGTAACTGAATCCCATCAAGACTGGTTCATCTCCTTAGAGGCAATTACAGTGACTCCCCCTTATCCTCGGGGGATCCATTCCAAGATCCCCGTGGATCTGAACCGTGGACAGAACTGAGTCCCTTGCACTGTGTTTTCCTAGACATTGTACCTGTGAGGAAGCTTAGTTTATAGATTAGGCACAGAAAGAGATTAACGATAATAATAAAATGGAACACCGACAACAATATACTGTGATAGAAGTTATGCGAATGTGGTCATTGTCCCCCTCCTCTCGGTGCCGGGGTGGGGACGTGCCCCCGTGCGGAGATGGAGTGCGTGGAATGACTTGGGCGTGGGACAAAGTATGAGGCCACCTCTGACCACACGTCAGAAGGATCACCTGCCTCCAGACCTCGGCTGACTGTGGGCAGCGGAAACCTCGGACCAGGGGAGACTACTGTGCAATTTTTAGGTAGGCTGCACCCCCGGCACAGAGCCCAACGCAGGGCTTGAACTCATGACCCTGAGATCAAGACCTGAGCTGAGATCAAGAGTCAGATAAGTAACTGACGGAGCCGCCCAGGCGCCCCTGATGACTGTACGTTCTTGCCAGGCTTTTCTCTGTGTCTATGCAGACCTGGGTCTCGCACCCTCATGGTTTCCTGTTGCAGTGATGGGACCATGCCGTCTGTGGCCCACTTTTCTCCTCACTTATGTCGGGATATCCAGACCTGTGTGTTTCTCTGCTGGTTGCACGATATTCCATGACATGGATGCACCATATGGGTCCGACCCTGACTCTGTGAATGAGTTTTGGATGCATCCAATCTCTCGGTCTTACGAACGAGGCCGCAGAGGCTGTGTTTGTCTGACCCACTTTGCTGCCGGCTTGCAGAGTTCTGCCCCGTAGCCTCCCGGAGCAGGCCTTGCTGGCTGAGGGATGCATGCGTTTCAAGTCTGGTGGATGCTGCCAGGTGGCCCGATTTACCGTGGCGGGGGTGGGGTGAGGAGGGAGGGCTGCAGCCCAACGTGGGGTGGCCTCGACGGACTGCTCTGTCATTGTTTGTCCCTGTTGGAGTCTGACGAATGCCCCAGAGATGTCGCCCTCCCGATCGCTGGACCCTGTGGGTATGTGACCTTCTGTGGCAGAAGGGACTTTGCAGACGTGAAGGGTTTTAAGAGAAGGGGATCATGCGGGACTGGGGGGCAGTGTGATTATAAGTGTCCTAGAGGAGGTGCGCACAGGCTCAGAGTCAGAAGGCCTGACGTTGGAGGCAGAGGTGGGTGATGCGGCCTCCTGAAGAAGGGAGGAAACTGAGCCCCCCCCCACCCCAGCCTCTAGAAGGAACCAGCTCCACCCGCCCTGTGATTCGGGCCGCTGAGATGCTGGCTTCTGCCCTCCAGAGACAAGCCGGTCAGTGCATGCTGAAGCCCAATGTGTGTGCGGTGATTTGCCGCAGCCTCTTGGGAAGGGCCTGCGCTCCCTGCGCTGGCCGGGGGCGGGGACGTCACCCCCCCACACCCATCCCCTCTCTAGAAGGGGCAAGCCCGTCCCCTTCCCCTGCCGCCAGGCAGTCAGCTCTTCCAGGCCCTGCGGAGCTGGGCTCTCTGTGCAGGGTACGTGAGCTTCCTGCCTCCGGGGGAGGGCCGGCCACCTGCTAAGGACAGGCCTTGTGGTGGGCGAGAGCCATCTGTTCTGGCTCTGGCCTCCCGACATGAAAACCGGAGGAGATGCTGGGGAGTGGGGTGCTAGATCCTGGGAAGGGACCGGGGCTGGCCGAGGGCTTGCCTGGGGGCGAGAGGCTCCTGCTTCCCAGACTGCGTGCGCCCCCAAACTTTCAGTCCTGCCCCAGAAGTCCAGGGGCTCCTGAGCGTGGCCCTGTGTCCTGTGTCCTCTGGTGCCTGGCGGGGGCTGGCTCCTGCCCACACTGCCGCCGCGCTGCGCCCCGTGGTGCCTCACCCTCGCATGCGGGGTCAGGGGATGCGGGCTGTCGGATGTGATTAGGCTCGTGGCCTGTTTTGCTCCACTGTGTACCACTCATCAGACAGAAGGCACAGAGCCTGTGACTCAGCCCCAGGCAGCGTTCCCACCTGGCACTCAGACAAGGCACCTTGGATGGCGTGGGAGACAGGAAGCCGGCCCCACACTGGCCACATCCAGGAGAGCCCTGCACCGGGGGTCCCGGGGCCCAGAGCGGGGCTGGGGGCCGTATCTCCCGTCCTCCCCTGAGCGCGTCGCCTCTCCAGAGAAGCCGGTGCTTCTTACAGGGCCCTGGAGGGAGGGACTTCAAATCAGTCTTCATGATCTGTGTCCAGACTTAGTGACTATGGGGTATTCCCCCTCAGTGGGACCCCCAGCACTCCTGCTGCAGCGGGAGCCCGTTTCCTCCTCTTGGAGAGACGTGGTACGTGGTCCTGCTGTGTGTAGCTCTCCGGCCTCCGGCAAGGCTCGTGAACTCCCTGGGCTGTGTCTTCCACTCTGTAAAATGGGTTGAAAACAGCAGGTACCTGGTAGGGTCGCAAGGACAGGCAGGGGATGCCGGGTTGTCCTTCCTGGCACGTGAGAGCAGGCAGGGAGAGGTGCAAAGAGCAGAGTGAACCCCCTGCCCTTGACCCCTTGGTGGTCACTGAGCCACCGTGCCCCCCCCCCCGAGGGAACTGTGCCCTTGGTGCCGGGGACAGCCACGTCCACATCCACGTCAGTCAGACCTGGACAGTGTGGTTTCATTGGAGCTCGTTTCAGTCCAGCCTGGAATCCGGTGGGTGCTTGTAGCAAACTTCACGTTTGTTCCTGATTCCAACCCCCACCCCCAGCCATGCCCTTTGCCGTGTGACTGTGGGGTCCCTCCTGTTAGAGGCTCGGCCACGTGCTTTGGTCAGTGGCATGGGGTGGGCGTGGTGGCCGGCCCCCAGCTCACCCCTCTTGGGCTCCTGCCAGCACCGTGACAGCATGACCTGGGGATGGGAGACCCCAGGAAGACCCTGATGCACCAGCAAAAATAAATGGTTACTTTAAGCCACCTTCTTTATGGGGGATTGATACCTGGTGTATAGCTGATTGATACACACCATCCCACGGGTGGTTCTGGAAGGAAGGAGTGTCTCTGCTGTGCCCCAGCCATGCTGCACTGTTGACCCTTTGGGGGGAACACTCCTGATCTTCCCCGTGTGAGTGTCCTGGGGCTGCCATGACAAAGTGCCGCCCTTGGCGGGGGGGTGCCCTGAAACAACAGGAAGCTAATCTCTCCCAGTTCTGGGAGCAGACGTCTGAAAACAAGGTGTTGGTGGGGCTGCACTCCCTGTGGAGGCTCCCAGGGAGGGTCCTTCCTGCCTCCTCAGCTTTGGGGTCCCGGGGATTTCTTGGCGGGTGGCCACGTCCCCCGAGGCTCTGCCTCTGTCCTCACTTACCCCCTCCCTGTGCGGGTGTCTCTGTCCCCTCTTCTTACAAGGACACATCCTTGGATTGAGGAACACGCTAGCCCAATCTGACCTCCTCTTAATTAGATCAGCAAAGACCCTATCCCAAGTAAGGTCACGCTGAAGTTCTGGGTGGATGTGAATCCGGGGGTGGCTGGAGGGAGAGGTGCATCCTGATTCAACCCATGGCACGCTGCTCCACAGCTAGGCTCTTTCCATGCTTATGAACACCGGTGCACCTGCTCCTTCACCTCCTGCAGGTCACAGCTCCTGTCTGGCGAGTCAGCCTGTTCTCCAGAGAGCTGGGATCGGAGCTCACCACACACTCACTCAGGGCCCCCTCCCCCTTCCCTGCAAAGTGTCTTTAGGTCTTGGGGTCCCACGGCCCTGCCTCAGCTTTCCTGGAGTTTTCCATGAAGCACCATCCACCCAAGGCATGCGGTGGGTGGACCTCCCCGATGGCGCGATGGTAGGGGGGTTATCCCGTCACTGACGGAACCTGCCACGGCTCTCAAAACACCCCAGCCACTCCTCCGACTTGAGCTTCAGGCCTCCCACCCATCCACTGCCGCCCCCAGACTGTGACCTGGGCGTCCCCCTGCCTCTCCCAAGTCCAACCAACGGGCTCTGCCAGCCGGTGAGCCGCCCAGCCCAGCTAGCACCCAGGGAAGGGCCACCCTTGAGCGTGAGAGTCATGGCTTCCAGGCCGCCACCCTCGAGGCCAGAGGGAGGAGTGGACAGGGATGAAAGGAACGGGCTGGGGGGTGGGGACCCGTCCCCGCAGGAGCACACCGCTAAGCTGAGTCTCCGCTCTGGAAGGATCCTTATAGTTGGCATGGCAGCTCCTAAACGTAGGCTTCAGGGGATTTTGAAGAGCAGTTGGACCACTTGTGGTTTTCTCCCAACCTAGGTCTGTGTAAAGTGGGACTTGGCCGTGGTAATCAGGACTCCATCGCAAGCAACGGAGTCACAACTCAAATCAGTTCAAGACGAGAGGGGCTGGGTTGGCTCTTGTTCTGTGGGCTGCCATCAGGCACAGCTGGGTCCAGGGGTTCAGATGATGTCAGAGCTTTCTCCCTCTTGGCTCTGCTTCCCTCTGTGTGTTCACGTCGTTTTCCAGCAGGTTCCCTGCATGGGGCAGGAAAGACCAGCAGGTCTGTGCTCACATAATCCTTGTGTAGTTCTCAATCCAGAGGGAAGAAGAGAGCCTTCTGACCAGCACGCACATCAGAACGATCCAGAAAGGCTCTGAGCGGCCAGACTGGGTCACGTGTGTACCTCCAGCGTGAGGCAGGGGGTGGAGGACCGATGCCCTGACTGCCGCCCCGTGGACGTGGAGTGGGGGAGGGACAGTCCGGGCACACGAACCCTGCCCCGGCTTCAGTAGGGAGCAGGGCAGAGATTCACATCCTCGTGTGGGTGATGGACATGGGTGAGCCACAGCCCATCTCCTCCTACCGAGATGTGTTCTCCTGACGTCCTCAGGTTCATCCACGTTGTAGCAGGTATCAGAGCGTCGTTCCTTTCTGTGGCCGAGTAGTAGTCCCGCGCACGGATGCGCTGCATCCGTGTACCCTCTCCCCCGTGGGTGGGCATTTGGGTTGTTCGCACTTTCGTGACGAATTCTGCTGCCGTGCACATTCACATATGGAATCTTGCGCGGACGTGTTTTCAGTTCTTTCGGGTGTGTCCACCTAGGAGCAGAGTTGCTGGGCTGCACAGCGATCCTAGGTTTAACTCTTGGGGGACCTGCCGTGCTGTTTGCAGCCGTGGCCGCCTTGTGTTAGGTTTCCGCCGGCAGCGCGGGTGGATTCTGGTTTCTTCCTGTCCCCGTTGGCTCTCGTCACTGTTGGTCGGCTTCTCACAGCCCCCGGGGGCACGAGGGGGCATCTCCCTGATGGCTGACAATGGTGAGATAAGAATGCACCTGTTGGCCACTTCTTGGGGGAGCTGCAATCTGGGTTTTTAATATTTGTGTTCTCTGCCCCGTCGGCTACGCTTGTTTGTTGGAGTCCAGCTTCCTGCGTGAGGCCGAGCTCCCGGTGGCGGTCGGGGCGGGGGGGCGCACTGCGTGCTGCCCTGTTTCTCGGCATCCAGTGGGGCGGAGGGGGGACCTGAGCCAGGCCTTGGGGAGGCACTGAGGGAGGGACCCCTTTTGGAGCCGACCATGAAGCTACGTGACGCTGACCTACGTGGCTCTGAGCCCTCGACCCCACGGTGCTGTCCTCCGGGAGCTGTGGGCCAGCCTGGGGACAGATCTGAGTCTCTGCAGTTGTCACCAGGGTGACTCGGTCCCTCCTGCCCCGAGGCCCTGCTGAGCTCATCTGCTAGAGATGTCGTTGCAGGGCGTCCCCAGCGTGGGTCCCTTGAGGGCGGAGACTACAGCTGCTTGGCACCCTGACCCCTTTCTGCCCCCGGCTGCCCCCCAAGCACCCGGCAGGTACAAGCATGTCAGGGAGGCAGGAGGACGTCGGCCCCTGTCCCATCTCACCACAGCCTCTCCCCGGGAGCCCCCAGCCCTGGGCCCCTGGGGGGTGTGTAGACAGAAGCGTCCCAGCTCCGCCACCCGGGCCTCCCTTGGCAGTTGATACCACCTGCCCTTTGCGGCAGACGAGAGGCTGTGTGTGTGCATACTGTGGCGCTGTCTGTCACAGGGGCTGGCGGTGTGATGAACGGTGCCCCCAGATTCACATCCCTCCAGAGCCTCAGAGGGGCGGCTCAGGTGCTGGGGTTCATGACGCCTTTACCCCCTGCTGGTGCTCTCAGCCCTGGTCTCTGCTGTGGCGGGAGGTGTCACGCCCCACTCCCAGGTCCCACGGCCACCTGGCCCCTGCCCTTCTTGGCTTGGGCAGATTCATCACTTCCTCTCTAGGCTTTGAAAGCTGCCACAAGCAGGAATTTTCCTGGGGCAACGAGAAAAGTTAAAACGGGGCACTTTCCCTCCCTGCTCTGCTGGTACTTGGTCTGGCATGACCGTGCAGGGCTGGCTCGCGGCCCACCAACCTGTCCCCCTTCCTCCCAGGCGCACCGCAGACCCTGCGGCTGGGTGGCCACAGGCCAGTGGAGTGGGAGCCGGTGAGAAATGACCCTCCCCTCCAGGCCCGTGGCTTCACACACATGGCAGCCTTGGGGGCCAGTGTTGAGGATCACCGGCCCTGGGGTCCCACGTCCCCACCTGGAGGGGAGCCATGGTCCATTAGGAACACCTATTTATTTAAAAAAAAAAAATGTAATCGTGGTGAAACGCGTATAACATGAACTTTACCATCAGAACCGTTTTTAAGTGGACGTTCAGCGGCATTAAGTACATTCATAGTTGGGCAACCACACCCTCCATCTGCAGAACTTTCTTGTCTTCCCAGAGTGGAGCTGCTGCCCGAGGGAAACAGCAACCCCCAGCCCCCACCCGCATCTACTCCCTGTCTCTGTGGCTCTGACTCCTCCGGGGCGGGGCGGGGGACCTCGTATGAGCGGAATCCTGCTGCGTTTGTCCTGTCGTGACGGGCTGACCTCGCTGGGTGTGGTGCTCGCCAGGTCTGTCCGTGCTGTGGCGGGTGTCACCATAGCCTTCCCGTTGTCTGCGTAGACCCCGCTCTGTGCACCCAGCAGTGGCCGCGCAGGTTGCTCCCGCCTTTTGGCTGCTGTGAACATGGGCGTGTCCTTTTATTTTTCCTTGGTATTGGGGAAAATTTCCAATACAAAAGTGGAGAGAACCGTCTCTGACACCGTGGGCCACTCATCTGACTTGAGCCCTTCGGAGCCCATCACTCCTCTTGTTCACCTGACCCCTGACCCAGCCTGCACCCCAGGGTCGCTTTTGGAGCCAATTCTGGGCATCCTGCCATCTCCTCTCTAAAGATAAAAACAATTAAAAACATATCTTCCACATCTTCCCACCTGAAAAAATAGCACCAACACCTAATACTATTAAGAATCCAGCCGAGCCCTCCTTCTGCTGTCGTTGGCTCATGGGTCTCTTGAGTCTTGTTAAAGCTGCACTTGCCTCTCCCCGCCCCCCAGCCTCCTCCCCTGGCAGGTGTGTTTGCTGAGCAAATCAAACTGTTCTGTACAATTTTCCACAGTCTGGGATTGGCTGAGTGCATCCAGGGTGGTCTTAACCTGCTGCTCGGTCCCGTGGATTCCCTGAAACTGGTAGTTAGACCAGGAGGCCTTATCAGAGTCTGATTCTCTTGGCTTGTTCCCGCAAGGACACGTCCCTCTTGGTGCGGTCAGTGGTTGGCCGTGGCCACTGCCTGGTCCGTTGTTTCGGGAACACCTGGTTTTGACTTGGCGTGAACAAGAAATCTGCGTCTGTCCTGTTCGAGCCATCGTCCCCCTGGGCCTGTTTGTTACACAGTTGGCCCAGTCTGACGGATGCACAGGTCACTGCAGCTGAAATCTATCCTGGCGCAGCCAGCCCAGCCCTCGGGGAGGCTGCTGGACACTCTCGAGGCTGCTGGTCAGTCCCCCAGGACACTGAGGGAGGAGGCCCCTCTGTGTGCTGGTTCACATCCCGGCAGACGTGGCCGCAGAGCCCGCTTGCCGTGACCCCAGCAGGCAGAGCAGGGGGCCATACTGGTGTGTGAGACCCCACGCCCAGGGCTTCTGATGTGAGGCTACAGTTAAAACTCAGCACCCCATGTGCAGTGGGATCCTGTCTTTGCAAAGGAAAACAGATGTATGTGTTGATGAACATTCAGATGCTCGAGTTTTGGCTTTGTGGCTGAGTCCCTGTCACTTTCCCAAGCGCCCCAACTTCACCCATGCCTTCCCCATGACCGGGGTGGTGCTGTCCGCTCTGAGTGTGGTAAGCAGGGCGGGGCCTCGGGAGGGGTCCCTGCCGCGGGGACCACGTGCCCTGCTCCCCTCTGCCCTCCCCATGGCACAGGCGGGGCCCGGGAGGCCTCAGCTCATGGAGGGCCTGGAACCGCACTCACGAGCCCCCTGGAGTGGGTACCCCGTCCTCTTCCTAGACCCCAGGGATTGGCTGAGCTGGAGACTGTGAGGCCAGTCCCCAAACAGGCTTTGAGGCAAGGTCTGTGGGGCCTGCTCTTCTCGAAGGAGCTGAGCACCTGCTGCTGGCACTGGGAATGAGAGAATTTTGGGGGACAGAGGACCCTCCTCTGGGAGAGCCCACCTCTGCATGTCTTCAGTGCCTCCTGCCTGGTCATCTCTGCAGCCAACAGACTGGCACATCAGCAGCTGTAAGAGGAGTCTGGTCTCTGTTCCGGCGCGTCTGAGTCTCCAGGATACAGTCCGGACTCCCTTGCTCAACGACAGTCCTCCTCGAATTCTGGCCTTGGGTCCCCCCACCCCCTGGCCAACATCCTGTACAGGTGCCCCCCCACCCTCTGGGCAGGCTTCCCCTTTGCACCTTCTGTTCCCTCTGCTTGGAATGCCCTTCCTTCAGCCCAGTGAGCTCCTACACAACCCTCAAGACCCAGTTCGGATGCACCTCTCTGAACTCGTCCCTGACTCGGAGGAGGAGGGTCGGCTGCTCCTTTTCTGTGGTCCCTCTGTGTTGGCATCTGTCTTGAGGTGCAGGATTTTTTAATTTGTTGGGACCACGAGCTCCCTGAAGTCAGGGCTTTGCTTCTCTGCAGCAGGTACAGGAAGGAAGAGGGGAGGGAGGGGAGTCTTGCTGCCACAGGTGACTGTATCTGAGGAGTCCACGTCATGGGCTGAAGGGTCAGAGCCTCAGTTTCCTGATCTGTACGTCGGGCACCACTCCCAGGGCAGCAGAATGGAACAGGAGGATGTTCATGGAACACTCGGTACCTCCCTGCCACCAGAAAGCCCTCCGGGATTGCAGTAGCCTTCAGCCTGGGATCCTCCAGGCTGGTGCGGACCTATAGCCAGCTCACGGAATGACCCCGCAGCGGGCTCTGCCTCCTGTCTCACCACACCCAGATGCTGCTTCCTCGGGTTCTGATCACCACGCAGGTGCGCTGCTCACCTGGCAACCTCCTGGCAGAGACTCGCAGCAAATCCCCACCGAGCCTGGAGAATGGTGTCCCCGTGGACAAGCTGCTCTTTGTTGCAAGCTCCTGAAGGGTGTGCCTGGCGGGTCGCTGTTGTTCCCCTTGGCCATGGCTGCTGCCAGCCATGAGCCTCGGGGGCCGGAGGCGTGGCGCTCTTGGGCACTCGTGGCGGCCCTGCTCTGCCTTGTCCCTGAAGATCCTGTTGCTCCACACGGGGTGGGGACCTCGGTCGGCAGCTGTCTGGTCACGTGGAGGCCAGCAGACCTGGCTCCCGTGCGGGCCTCTGGGCAGAGGCACTTCACCGCTGGGCCTCCAACTCCCTGCCTCCCTCCCTTCCATTTTAATCTTCATTTGCTGTTCTTTGGATTCTATAACTTCCTGGGGGGATGTATTTTACCCCCCCCCCCCCCCCAGCGTAGCACCGGCTGGCATCCCGGCTCCGCAGAGGAGACCCGTGTGGCCATCCCAGGTCCACACTCTGCTGTGCTCGCCTCCGTGGCGGCTCCAGACGAAGTCTGCGGGACAGGAACCTACCACCAGGGACACGCTGGGGGATCACGGTGCCCCTCCGCTGCCCTCGCAGCCCAACCAGCAACCCTTCCCACCCACCCGGCAGCTTCTGCAAAATTGTGCTGAGGTCACCGCCCCCCCCCAGTGGGGCCTCAATGGTGGGTCTCGGGGGGCCCCTCAAGGTGAACTAGCCAGGGTGCTGTGACCGTGAACCTCCGTCCTCTAGCTGGTCCCTGCGAGCCAGGCGCCCCAGGGTCTCTGTCCCTCCTCGGGGGCCACGTGGGACCTGTTAGGCCCGTGTCACAGCTGAGGAGGTGGAGCCACGCTCCTACTGAGCCTCTTGTGGTCCTGGCGCGTCTCTTCCCTCTTGGCCCGCTGTGCTGTCCGGCTCAGGCTGCCGTGAGCTATTGCAGACCGGGGGCTCCTTGTTAGTGGGGACGGGGCTTGTGGTGGGGCGGTGAGGGGGCTCACGGGTGCACAACAGCGTGGACGTGATAGTGCTGCTGACCTGTGCACATAGCGGGTTGACCTGGCGAATTTGGTGGCGCATAGAACATAAACCGCGATGAGAAAGCTCATGGTGGCCTGAACAAGACAGATGCTTGTTACCCACGGGTAACGCCCAGAGGATGAACGGGCCCCGTGCACACACCCCATTGGCCAGAACTCAGTGACACGGCCACTCGGCTGCAGGGGAGGCTGGGACACACAGTCCCCATTGTGGGAGGTCGTGCGCCCCGCTGAGGGGTGGGTGCCTACTGGCCACGGTGTGGTCAGTCCTGAGGACCTCAGTGTCCCCGCCCTGTACAGCCTGCCCCGAGCACGTGGGGGCTGTATTTCGTCCCCGTCTCCACAAGGCCATATGGCTGGCATTGTCTGTCCCACCTGCCTGACGTTGCTCCTTTTCCGGGTGCCGAGGCGCTGCCTGCGCGTGAGGTTGTGTCTCGGGGCCTGGCGTGACCCCGGCACTGGGCATGTGCTCAGCAAATACCACATGGGTGAGCAAGAGCCGGACAGTGAGACTGACTTCCTGAGGTCGCAGAGCCCCTGAGCGCCGGCCAGGATTTGAAACCACGTGCAGTGCTTCTGCATGGAGAGTTCGGCATTCTCTGCCTTCTGGGAAGAGCCCAGGAGCGTTCGGACAGGGATTCTGTCTGTCTCCACCCATGGGTTCTGACAGGCCCGAGGGCTGCAGGTCACCTCCTGTGTGAGGCCAGCCGGCCGGCTGGGAAAGACAGGGTTGTGCTGCCACCGTGGGGGAGCGTGCTGACCCTCGTCCTTCTCACCGCCTGCTTCGGGGTCTGGGCCTGAACCTCTGCCGGCGGGCGGCTCTGCAGCATCGCGTCTGCTCCCCACACCCTCACTTACTTGCTCCGCAGGCAGGCTGGCTGCCTGGCTTGTGGGAGAGGACGTGGAGCGGCTGGATGGGGAGCAGTCCCTAGTAGGGCCCCGTTGCCGAGACCACGGTCACCAGTAGACCGGTGGAGATGCGGGGCATCACAGCCTGCTCTGCATCGGGAGACATTCTGGGTGGGCGCTGGCCGCTGGCCGCCGACAGGTGTGGCTGCCGAGGGCTCTGGGTCCTGAAGGCCTCGGAGGCCAGGCCGGGGCTCGGTGGATGGGCCCTGACGGACTGGGGCCCCCAAGAGATGCGCATGTGTCCTCGCTCGGCCATCTCAGGAGACTGCAGGGAAGCAGACACGGGTGGAGCTCTCTCCAGTGAGCTGCCCTCTCTGGCCCTTGGTGCCTGTGGCAGGTTTTTCCAAAGTCTGTGTCGTAGTGAAAATCACAGAACATACGTTTTACCACGTTGACCATTTTTAAGTGACCAGGTTGGCAGTGCTTCATATATTCATATGGTCATGCGGCTGTCCCTGCCACCATCAGCAGAACTGACCCCCGCCTCCCCCGGCCCCACTGCCCCCCAGCAGCTCTGTCTTCACGGATGGATGATGCCGGACCTCACATCCGTGGGACATCTGTGGATATCCATGGAACATCTGTGGACATCCACGGACATGTGGACATTCAAGGACATCCATGGGACATCCATGGGACATCTGTGGACATCCGTGGACATGTGGACATTCTCGGACATCTGTGGGACATCTGTGGATATCCATGGACATGTGGACATCCGTGAGACATCTGCGGACATGTGGACATTCGCAGACATCCATGGGACATCTGTGGATATCCATGGACGTGGACTTCTGTGGGACATCTGTGGACATCCACGGACATGTGGACATTCAC
>NW_027397108.1:10069147-10107893 GCF_003265705.2 Callorhinus ursinus
GACATCCGTGGGGCATCTGTGGACATCTGCGGACATGTGGACATTCGCGGGCATCCGTGGAACATCTGTGGACATCCGTGAGACATCTGTGGACATCCATGGGACATCCATGGACATGTGGACATCCATGGGGCATCTGTGGACATCTGCGGACATGTGGACATTCACGGACATCTGTGGGAAATCTGTGGACATCCCTGGGACATCTATGGACATGTGGACATCCGTGGGATCGTACAGTGCCTGTCCTGCTGTGATGGGCTTCTCTCACTGGGTACAATGTCCTAAGGGTCCCTCTAGCTCTAGCAGGTGTCAGGGTTTCTGACCTTTTTATGGCTGAGGCGTCCTTATGCCATAGGGATGGGCCACGTGTGGCCACCATCCCTCGAAGGACACTCGGGTTGCTTCCGCCCCGTGGCTGCTGTAGACAGTGCTGCCATGGATAGGTGTGTACAGCTCCCTCTTGGAGACCCTGCTCTCCACGGCCACGGGACGTGCCCGGAGGCAGGACCGCTGGACCACACGGTGGTTCTCGGCTCCGGTCCTTGAGGAACCACGAGGCTGTTTCCCACAGCAGCTGCACCATCCTTTGTTCCTGCCGACGGGGCGCTGGGCTCCAGTTCCTCTGCATTCTTGCCAACACTCGCCACCTTCTGGTTTTCTGATGGTGGCTGTCCTAACGGGTGTGCGCTGGTAGCACTTTGTCCAGCTTGTGTTAAATCTCCGTCACGCACCCAGCGGGGCGGGCGGGAAACCCAGGTGCAGCCGGGCGCCTCCCCTCCCCGGCTCACCCTGACCAGGCCCTGCAGGAGCCCCTTCTCCGGCCGCCTACCCCAGTCCCGTCTTCTCGGGAGCCTCCCCCACTCCCCTTCTCTGTGGCCAGAATCCATTCCCAAAGGGCAGACTTCACTGTGGGACCAGCTTAGAACCTTTAGTGCTTCCCACCAGCAAGACCCCCCGAGCTCTGGCGTTCCTCCCGCCACCCTGCCCGTCTGGGGCACTCACCCTGCAGCCATGCCCTCTGGCTGGGTGCCCCACCTGCCGTCCTTAACTGGGGCCCAGGCACCACTCCTTCCGGAGCCCTCCTGGTCTGTGAACATTCTTAAGGGCAGTGCCGTGTCCCCCCCACCCCACCGCATCCCACCGCCCACCACAGGTGTGAACCAGTGCGGGCTGGGTGAGAGGTTGGGGTGCCGGCCCCCACCTGTCCCCACTCTAGGCCAGCCCTCTCTGCTTTGGAGGAGAAGGCTTCCTGGGCCTCACAGGTGGGAGGAAGCTCAGGCCCTGGACAGCCATTCACTACCCCACAAGGTCCTTATTGGAGAAGGCAGGAGGGTCAGAGTGTGGGGACAGAAGACAACAGATAGGACAAGGGCAGCAGAGGTTGGAGAGCGAGCGGAGTGGCATCACCTGTCTGAGACTCGGTCTCCCTGTGTGTAGGGGAGCCAGTGACCGGCCTGCCCCCAGGCTGTGTGTCTTGTTGGCGGGACCGCCCTCCCAGAAGGGCTCCCGGAGCCTGTTTCAGGGCAGCGGGTCTTCCCCCAGCACAGGCTGTGATGCTCCCACAGGCGGACGGACATCGGTGGGGAGGGCAGACCGCGTGAGCCCAAGTGGGACGTCCGGGGGTGCAGGCAGAGCCGGGGGTGCCCGAGACTCACGCCCAGGACTCCGTGCCCCAGGGGGCCCGGCCAATCGGGTCTGCCCTCCCCTCGTGCCCAGGACCCCAAAGGGTCTGAGACGTCAGCTTGTGCTCAGGCAGAACCGGGCACCGCGGCCCCAGCTGCTGTCCCATGGTGCCCCAGGCCATGCTGCGGGAAGCGTCCACACGCGCATCCCCACTGCAGCCGGCAGCCTCAGAGGGGAAGCCACACCCTCCCAGGTGGGTCTCCAGCCTACCCCCAGCCGCCTCTTCCCGGACACACAGCCGCGCCCCTCCCCTCCCTGAGCCACACTGTCCTTGTCTATGAGACGGACAAGAGTGCCCACCCCACACGGCATCCTGGGCACTAAATGACGAGCCCACATAAAGCTGGGTGGACACGTCTGCGGGGAACCCTGTGTCCTCCTGGGACGCGTCTGTGGGATCTCGTGCAACCCATCCTCGCTTCTCTGAGCCTCAGTTTTCCCATCTGTTAAATGGGACAACAGCACTGGTCTGGCAGGGCTTAGAACAGTGCCGGGCGCGGAGGAAGGGACGGGAACTGGGGGGTGTTCCTGCCCCCACCCCCAGCGGGGCTGCAGCTCTGGACACTCTGGGCCCTCCTATGGTGGCCTATGGCTGCCGCACAAATGGAAAGATCGGTGGCTTGAAACATGTTTATTATCTTGTGGTTCCAGGGATCTGAAGCCTCCATCAGCTGTGAGCCGGGCTGGTTCCTCCTAGAGGCGCCGGGAGCATCCCTTGACTGCCTTTTCCGGCTTCCAGGGGCGCCGCATCCCAGGGATTGTGGCCCCTCCTCAGCCCCCCCGGCCAGCGGCTCAGCTTGGTCACTGGGCTCACTCGCCGACCTCTGTGGCCCTGTCCGTCCTCTCGCTCTGAGCCTTCCGTCCACCAGGGGCCTTGCGGAGACATGGAGCCCCCCTGGTAGTCCAGAAAATTCTCCCACCTCCAGATCCCTAACTAAAGCACACCTGCGGGGATCCTTCCGCTGTGTGAGGGGACACCCAGGTTCCAGGGCGCGGACATCTTGGGGCCGTGACTGTGCTGACCACACCCACTTTCCGGGCCCACCGTCTGTGGGCGACAGCGGATCCTCGTTGGAGGGAGCGTGGACTGGCCTTCCGGGGGGTCAGGCTGTTGGGGGTAGCTGGGGTGAGGGCTGGTGTCTGGGGAATGTGCCCCTCGCCCCCGAGTGCCCCAGCCCACCAGGGGTCAGGGCAGGGTCGGTGCCCAGGGCCCACGACCAGCTTGGATGGGAAGGGATCCCATCTGCGCTTGCACCAGCCTCCACAAAACTTGGTGTTTTCCCAGCTGGGCGTTCTGGCCCCGGTGGTGGGAGCGTCGGGCCATGAAGTCGCACTGGCCCAGCACCACTGGGTCATGGGGCCACATAGGCCACGAACACGGCTTGTTTCATGTGTTCATTGAGAGGCATAGCGCGTGCCTGGGTCTCAGATGTGATTTGTAAATATTTCCAAATAATTGGTCTTCTTGGTGGCCGCAGGAGCTGTGGCTCCCATATCGAAAACCATCCTAAGGGGGGCCCTCGCCTGCCTACCTCGGGCACAGGGAAGTCCTCCGACTCTGGGCCTCCCCGCGTCTCTGGGCCCGCCACCCTGCATTGCTGGGACAGCGCGGCCCTGTTGTGAGAGGGGCAAGGCCGGCTGTGGGCGGTGCCTGGCCTGGGAGATGCCCCACTGACCTTGGGGGGCCCCCCGAGAACCAGCAAGGCCCATTTTTTTCTGTTGGCAGCAGACTTGAGGCAGCCCTGAAACCAAAAGGACAGCTGGATTTTTTTCCCCCACCTCCTGATTTTGCTGGATTCGTGTCTGATTTCCCGGGACCATCCGCCAACAGCCCTGGGTTGTGGCTGTTTTTGGTAGACTTGGGCACCGGTGTCCTGGCTTATGTTCAGGGTGTTGGTTTTGGGTCTGGGTCCTATCAGGTCCTCTGAGCGGGAGACCAGGGGAAAGTGAGCCTCGGCCCCTCCGCAGTCAGTCCTGGGTTATGGCCGCGTGTCCGCCAAGCCTTGCTGACGGTTTGGGGTGAGGAGCATGTTATCTCCCACGGTTGGCTGGTGGTTCTTCCTCATTTGCCTCTAAATAAAAATGTTGCTCTGACCTTCATCACCTGCCACCCAAGGGCCCAGTGGCCTCCTCGGGTCTCCCTCTGAGATCCACCCTCACGGCAGCCCCGTGACCCGCTGCAGCTCTGCTCTTGCCCGCAGGGACGAGCCCGGGGCCCACGCAGTCTGGCACTGCCGACCACCCAGCCCGGCGGCGCTCAGCGGCCTCGCTGGCACGTTGTGCGCTGGGAACGCGGGGGACCATGAAGTGAGGTGTGATCCAGTCTGCAGGGCGGGTCCGGGTGGCAATTCTGTGCGTTGTCTGCTCCAGATTAGGGAATAATGTGAATATAACATAAATTACGTGTTGAAACACGTAAACACAGGACGGACAGGCAGTTGCCGCACTGAGCAGGGACAGGGCGCACCCAGAGCTTGACAGCCGCCTCCTGCCACCACCACCAGCTCCCCCAGCGGCCGCCCTCCCCGGCCCGCGTGCCCCGCGATCCCAGCGAGCCAGGCCGTGCTTATTGCAGTGCTTATGCGTTTGACCCCTGAACCCACGTGAAGCCGGGCTGCCATCTTATCAGGCTCCCGAGCGTACGCGTCACCGATGGGGTGCTTGAGGTTCCCCCGCGGACGCTGCGGAGCATGTCGGGGGATCCCCGCGGCGGGGTGATTTTTAGGAACACGTGTGCCGTGCCTTAGCACTGACCGCACTGTGTTTATGGGAGGGGATGCCCTTGATTTCAGGAAATGCTGAAGAATCTAGAGCTTAAAGCTCTTACCTCCCCGGGGGCCTGAACCCCACTTGCTTTCCGGCCCTGAGGGTGTCTGGGGGTGCAGCGGGGAGTGGGGGCAGGCGGAGGTGAGGGGGAGGGCTGTGGCGCCCGGTACCCCTACCTTCACGGAGCTGCTGGCTTCGCTGGGCCTCCCCGGGTAGCTGGTGAGGAGAGAGCCCCAAATGGGGTTTGGACGGGGAGACCCCACACCTCCTGGCACCTCCCTGGGGGCCTTCAGAGCCGTAGTCTCTGCCGACTTGATTGCTGGTCTTCTCCAGACTTCGCTGTTTCAGTTCATGTGTGTAACGATGAAACACTTGGACGAACATTTAGATTTCTGGTACTTCCCGGCCCGCTCTTCGGGATGCAGGCCCAGCTCCGGGGCGGCGACGGGAGGGCGTCCCGGCACAGGGTCATCCGCAGGCACGACCCACTCCACACAGACCTGCGTCTGACCCCCGCATCTGCTCCGGGGCCACGTCCCACCTCCCCGCCTGGCTGCGTGGCTCCTGCCGTCCACTGACTGTCCGTCGTCTGGCCGCGGCCGGCGCTTGCCCCGTGTTGTCACGGGTGTGACTCGCCCATGATGTCACCATCCCCGCCCTCAGATGAGGAGACAGACCTGCAGGTGTGCAGCCGAAGGCCTGGGCTTCCCTCCCCCCCCCTCCGCCCCACCCCCAGGTGTCTGGCTGGGTGCTGCCGCCCAAGGGCACGAGGAGGACCGAACCAGCGTCCCTGTGAAAACGGGGCGGAGACTGGTCCCCGCAGGTGGCTCACAGGTGCCCCGGTCTCTGCTGCTGGACCTGCCTATGCCCCATGGGCTGCCTCGCCGATGCACGGCTGTCCCTGAGTGAGCGGCTCCCGGGGCGGCTGCTGGCCGTCAAGCCCCAGGGCTGGCCACATGCCCTTATCACCATCATGCTAGTGAGATGGGCGTCATGGTCCACTCTGCACATGGGGGGAAACCGAGGCCCTGAGGTAGCAGCCCGTTCCTCCCCAGCCCCAAGCCCCTCGTTCCCTGGACATGGGGATGGGAGGTAGCAAACCTGCCCCCCTGGCCCTCTGCGGAGTGCCCCACTAGAACCTTCTTCCGCAGGGTAGGCACCCAGGGCGCCAAGACGGGACCCTTGAGCCAGAACCCCATGAGGTTGGCTGCCTGGGGAAGCCTGCTCTTTTCTCTCGGGCTGGCTCCAGTGGGCAACCCAGAAGGGGCTGACAAAGGCTTCGATTTCTCCCCGAGAGGCCAGTCCCAGGGTGGGGCCCATGAGACAGCAGCCCGCAGACTGGTGGGGCCGATGCGCCCCAGGAATGGTCTCCTGTGAGCATCTGGGGTCAACATTGTGGGGTCAGCTGCTCATCACCGATGCTCTCAGCACCCCTTCCCCACAGGCTCGGGGCCCGAGGGTCTGGGAGGCAGGAGCTGGGAGGGACGCTTGGTACCTAAAACTGCCCCCTTCCTCCCATCTGCCCCGGGCCCCGCTCCCCCATGTTCCCACCGAGCCCGGCTGCTGGCACCTGGCAGGCTATGTCCCCCTCCTTTGATGAGGCCACGCTCACAGAGCGCCTTCTTTGCTCTCTGGAATGTTCTGTCCCTAGCTGGAAGGCGGGTCCTCATGACTCCATCCCCCGCTCTGAAGTCGCATTGCATTGTTGACCCCTGACCCCAGGCCACTGGGCGGTGCCCCCCTCACCTCCTGCAGGGTAGGTGCAGAGACGGCAGGGGCAAAGCTAGGGTGCATGTTTGACGTTCAGAAGAGCGTGCCCTGTGGTGCCCCTCCCAACAGTCACAGTGACCCTGGGAAGCAGGCAGCATTGTTTCCCCGTTCTGCAGTGAGCCCCGACTGCTGGGCTGTGACCGCGGCACCGGTGCCCGGACGGGGGCCGTGTGGGGAGGGCAGGCGGTCTGCAGCCAAGGGTGAAAGCTCCAGCCTGGCTCGGGGGGTGGCTGGGGCCAAGTGGCCGGTGTCCGAGCGCCACCCCGGTTGGCGGGAGGGGAGGCCAGGCTGGATCCATGCTGGCCGTGACAGCAGCAGCGGCCTGGCCCTCCCGCGGGGCCGTGTGTGCGGACTCCCTGGATCCCCCGTTTTACGTGTCCGGCTGCACGTGGAAGCCAGCCACCTCCTTGGCTGCGTGGGGGCTGCCGCTGGGCCAGCCCACGTGCCTGCCTCCAGAACATCGCCGCCCTTCCACAGATGGAGCCACGGCGATGGGGAGCTTTCTGCGGTGCTGGGCCCACCCCTTGGGCAGCTGGTGGCTAGAAGCCCGAGGCCCTGACCGAGACTGGCACCCCTCCCACGGAAAGGGGGAGGGGCATGGGTGGGTGACTGCCGCGGGGTGCCCAGCAGCAGGGATGGAGGCCTGGGGAGGGGCGGGCTGCTAGAAAGTTGGTGCCTCCTGTAAATGGCCTTTGCCCCCATTTATCCCATCACTGAGCCCCTGGGAGAAGCAGGCCCATGGCGGAGACCCACAGGGGCGCAGGTGGGAGCTCAGAGCAAGGCCTCGTGGCATCCCTGCTGTCGGGGGTCCCCTTGGGCCTGGCCTGGCCTTGCTTATCCTGTGAACAAACGTGTTGATTCGCTGTGTGAACAGTACTGTGCCGGGTACCAGGACCCACGTGGGTGGACCCCAGGCGAGCGTCTGTCCATGCGAACGGCATCCTGCGCGAGCGCCCGTGAGCCCTCATCCATGCCTCTGCTGTTCCATCCTCCTCTCCATGTGTGGGTATCTCGAGTGCCCACCGTGCACCAGACTCTGCCTGCCGCTGGATGGTCACGGTGCTGCTCCCGAGGAGCTGGGGGAAGGAGATGTTCCTGGAAAACAGCAGGAGTGTATTGATTGAGCGGTTCGACAAGTGCCCATGTTGGCGCCTGGTGCCCGGGGTTAGATGCACGGCCTCCTGGAGCTTGTGCACTAACTAGGAGTACAAGGTAGGGGATGAAAGCCTCCGTGGCTCTGGGAGCTTCTAAGCAGGGTGGGGAGAGGGTCGGGAGAGGGTGGGGAGAGGGTGGGGACCCACCCCAGCCTGGGGAGAGGACCAGGCAGGAAGGACTTGCCAGGGGAAGCGCCTGGTCAGAGATCGAAGGGCCAGGGGGATTAATCCTGGCCCTTTCTGAGTCGGAGGCAGCATGACATTGCCAGAGGGCAGCGAGGTGGTCCTCGGGGTGGGTTTCATGGGCGTGAGGACAGTGCACTTGCAGCCCTGCACCCACAGGGGCCCTGCTCTGGGGTTCAGTGCCCCGCCTGCCCATCTTGAAATTTCTAGCCTCAGCGGCTGCGTCGTTTAAATATAGTCTGATGGGGGCGCCTGGGGGGCTCAGTCGTTAAGCGTCTGCCTTCGGCTCAGGTCATGATCTCAGGGTCCTGGGATCAAGCCCCGCATCGGGCTCCCTGCTCGGCGGGAAGCCTGCTTCTCCCTCTCCCACTCCCCCTGCTTGTGTTCCCTCTCTCGCTGTGTCTCTCACTGTCAAATAAATAAAATCTTAAAAAAAAAAAAAAAATGTCGTCTGATGGGGCCACAAGCCGCAGTCTTGGAACCTCAGCTCCCATGGGACGGGTGCTGGGCCACCAGCCCCTGACCTCTCCTGCCCCCTGGCCTCCCCTTCAGCATCCTGCAGTGGTGACTAGGTCGTGTGGGCAAGGGAGCCCAAGTTCCACCAGCGCCCACTGCCCCCTTGGGGTCCTGAGCGGACGGGGTCACAGCACGTTTGGGGGGCCCCGTGGCAGGGGCCCCTGTTCCCCATCAGGCAGAGGCGTTTCGGGGCGTGGAGATTTGCCTTCCCGCTTGCCTGGAGTCTAGGACAGCAGGCCCCAGGGAGGGGAGAGTAGCCGCAGGGCCCGTTTGTCACTCGCACTGGGCCCCCCGTGGGCACATTCAGTGCGTGATCCCCTCCGCTGCCCTGCTGACTTGGCCCCACTGGACACTGGACGCGGCCCCAGGCCAGACCATGCTGTGCCCCCACCCCTTGGTGTTGCCGCGCCGAGGTTCCTGGGGAGCGCGCCCAGACATCATGGCCAGATGGGTTCCTTTACTAACTGAATGTGCCCGAGTGTCGTTTCAAGAGCAGGTTTTGGGCAGGGCACTAGGTAGGCAAACCACAGACGACCGGGTATGAGCTTCCCCAACTGGGTTTTGGGTAAATATGTGTTCCGTGGGGGCGGACCCTCCCAGCCCAGCCTTTTGTGCCTGAGAAGGACGACGCCACCGTGTGTGTTAGCTCTTCATGCGTTCAGGACATGCCCATGCCCGGCCCCCCACCCCCCTGGCCCCCCTCCCCTCGCCCTGTATCTCTCTGTCCCCCATCACCCTGCCCCCTCCCCCTGCCCCCCAGCCCCGCCAGCCGCACTGGTGCCCCCCCGGCCCCCTGCACAGTTCCCGTCCCCGCACAGTCACAGGCAGAGGTGGCCTGTGTACCCGCCTGTGATGGAAGCGCAGCACCCGAATTAGCCATCTTTCCACTTGCTCAATGGGTATGTAGGCTACTCGCAGGGTGGCGGTTCGCCTGCTATTCCTGGTGTGCGGGGGCTTGGGTGTGGGGTGAGGGAGGAGAAGAGGGGACGCTCGGTCTAAACATAGACCGCGGCCGGGAGGGGCGGTGGGGAGAAGGGCAGAATGATGTTGGAGAATCGGCTCCTTAAGAGCAGCGGGTGCCTGGGGAGAGGCGCCTCTGGGTTGCCATGGCAACTAGGATGAGCCCCCCCCAGCCCCCCCAACAGGAAGGCTGGGGCCCCACAGGCATTTTTGGCTGCGGGTCCTGCTGCAAGTGGCCAATGCACCATCATCGTGCACCCGGGGGGGAGGGGGGACTTCCCTGCAGGAGCCTCAGTGTTCCTACCTGTGAAATGGGGGAGGGCCTCCCTCTTTCTTCATAAACTCCTCCACGTTAACCAAGAGAAACCCAGCCTCACTCTTAAGAACCAAAATGCACATTAGAACAACAATGGAATCACGCAGTGTTTTACCTGTCAGCTTGGGGAGGATTTTTTAAATTAACAATCACCAAATTAGAGCAGATGTGTGAAAACAGGCAGCCTTGAAGACAGACGCGTGTGTGAAGAACCAAACTACCGGGACCGTGATTTATAAACACACAGCCAAAAACAGCCTCCATGTCCATCAGCAGGCCAGGCTCAGTTTATTTCGGAAAAAAAAAAAAAAATCCATTAAAAAGAACAAGAGAGCTCTGTGTTTGCTGGTGTGGAACAATCTCCAAGAAATGGCGTTAGGTTAAAAAAAAAAAAAAAAAAAACCCAACAACAAAAAGGCAAGAGGCAGAGCCGAGCGCGTGCAGTGTGAGAGCATCTGTGTCCCAAGTTTGTGCTGCATGTGATTGCGGGGGCGGGGGTGCTGCCTGGCCCAGCGGCTCGACGTTATGTGCCAGAGACAATGAGACCCCTCGCAAGCTTGTGTGCAGACCTGTCCGTGACGTATTAGGGGCAAAACAACTAAGGGCAAAACATGCGTAGACTACCGCGCCATTTAGATTTCCAAAAATAAGATGTGCGTGCCTTTGAGCACGTGGACCCTGAGCTGAACGAGAGTCCGCCAGAATTAACAGTAGTCACCTGTGGGACATTGAATAGGTGTGCAAACTGTTGGAAGGGGAAATTTACATTCATTCTCTACACTGGAAAAAATTTTTTAAAGAATTCATATTGTTTTTGTAAATTTAGAAATGTATATATCCAGCCATAATAGCCAGACGGGAAGGTTTTAGATCTGCCGTCTTTAGGGTTGGTTCCGTTACCCACTGTCTCCCCACCTCACTCCCTGTTTTCTGACATGCTCTTGTTGCTGGCTTCCCTGCCCCTGGGCCTTTGCACTTGCTGTTCCTTCATCCCGGAACTCTTCACCTGGCCAGCCCCTCCTTGCCTCCAGCTCAGGATGCCCGTATCCACCCCAGGGATGCCCGTGTCCCTCCCCAGGCCACTGTTGGTGCCCACTGCTCTGTCGTTCTGTGCACACCACCCGTCCACCCTCAGACATGCCACCTCCTCAGGGCAGGACCTGCCTTGTGCTTTGAGTCCCCCCTGCCAGCATGTGGTCGATGAGCGCACCAGTACCCACTCTCCCTGGGGGCGGGGGTGCTGGCAGCCTGCGGTGATCGTGCAGTACCGTGGCAGGGGGGGCTTCTGTGTCTGGGGTGTGTGTTTGAGCCCACTTCCGTCTTCTGTGCTGTTCCCGGAGGGTGGTTTTCTAGAGTTTTGTCTGTTTTTATAGCAAAGAGTTCCTTTGACCTCACATAGGAGCGCTCCATGATGCCAGGTGGGAGGCGGCCGGGGTGCTGCAGGAGGGCGGGCAGGGCCTCTCCAGGTTGGCACCACAGCCCCAGCCCTCAGGCCCTCAGGTCCTGCCTGAGAAAAGTGCTTTCGACCAGCAACCAAAACACAAAGCAGACGAGCAGGTGCAGGAGCTGGGGGTAGGAGGAGCCGGGAGCAAGCGCTGACAGGCGTGAGCTTTCTCATAAGGACACTGTTATAAAATTAGCTTATGGTGATGGCTGCACAGCTCCAAGTTCACTAAAAACCACGGAATTGTACCCTCTGAACAGGAGGGTGTTACAGTATACGAACTGTACCTTGATAAAGCTGCCAAAAAATAAAACCCACAAAATAGCCACTAACAAGCAGCAGCGGGCTGTGTGCGGTCTGTGTTCTGTCTCCTCACGCCCTGGAGAGGTCCCTCCTGCAGGGACCCTTACTGTACCCGCTCTACAGCTGAGCAAACTGAGGCTCACGGAGGCCGGACCTGCCCCAGATGAAGTAGCGGGTGGATGGTGCCCTCCGCAGCTCCTGCTCCTAGAACCCGATCCTAGCAAAGCAGGGGGTGCTGCGGGGTGGAGGGGCGGTCAGGACTACCTCCTGGGGTGAGTCTGGCCTGGGACGGAGGGTCCTGAAGGGTGGAGCCCTCACGTCCTGTCGCAGGTGGGACGCTGGGCCTCAGATCTGTCGAAAGGAACCTCAGACTGCCCTGCCTTAGAATGAGGTATAACTGTGACGTAATTGATCTTGAGATGAGGTCATCCCAGCTGACGTCACCCTAAATGTAATGACAAGTGTCCGTGTCCCGAGGAAGGGAGAGACAGGGAAGCCGGAGGCAGGGATCAGGGCGGCGTGTCTGCAAGCCAAGGAGCGCGAGGGTGGCGGCGACACCAGCGCTGGGGGCCAGCCAGGGGTGGCTCGTCCCTGGACCCCTCCGGGGAGCCCGGCCCCACGATTCCAGCTTCTGGACCCCCCAGAGCCGGGGGAGGACGCGGGTCTGTCGTTACTGCCGCCCCGGGACGCTGGCACGGCCCCCAGCCCCCCTGGGCGCGGTCTCCGCATCAGGCACAGGCCATTTCTGGGCTCGTGTGCGCAACGCTGGTGGCCAGCTGTCCCTCTCTGACGGCGCCTCCGTGACCCCTGCCGGCGTCTGGCTGCTTTTGTGAGTCAGCCTTGCTCGACCCCCCACCTGCGCACGGGGCATCGTGTGCTTCATTAGTCTGGGTTGTTTTCTTTTTTCCTTTCTTTGAGGATTTTTAATAGGAAAAAAATGGGGGTAGGGAAAGACGGGGCAGGGGAAAGAGAAGACACTGCTGTGGTTTGATCTAGAATGTTCTCTGGCTCTGCAGGCCGCTGCAGCGGATGTCTCTGTCATTCTGACCAAATGACACATGCTTTCCAGAGACTTAGGTGGGACTCAGGCTCTACAGAAGCCTCCCCTGCCCCATGTCCTGGCCCCGTAGAAAACCCCACTGAAATCATTGCAACAAGGGACTTTCCTCTCATCCCCTTTGGCCCTGTTTGAGTTCTTGTCGGACTTGAATAGTTCTGAGAGGCCCCGCCGGTCCCCCCGCTTCCTCCTGTGGATGGGCTCGGGCAGGCATGTGGCGTTGCCTCCGCTGCTGGGGGCTGTGCACAGTGTCTGCCCGAACGGGCCCGTCTGGGTTTGTAGCTTTTGGGGGGCACCTGCATCCCCTCTGCCCCCAGCCTGCCCTCCCATACCAGCTGCGGGCCCGCTCAGCATGCTCCTGAGCCCTGGTCCCACCCTGCCCATGGCCCTGCAGAGGCCCCTTGCTGGTCTCGGGGGACACAGGGCTCTGAGCTCCAGCGCCTGCCCCAGCCCCTTTCTCTGCTCAAGTTCTTGGGGCTCCGTGGTCTCCATTGCTGCCCAGGCCCCACCCCCACTCACCGATACAGCTCTCCTCCTTGTCCTTCAAATCCCAGCTCGCTGTCCCCCTCCTCCAGGAAGCCCTCCCTGACCTGGCGGTGGCCCCTGGGGATGCACTCTCAGCAGCTGTTAGAACCAGCGGCCTTGTGGTGAAGGCCCGTCTTGCTCTCTGAGCCTTCCAGGGGCAAGTGTTGGGCCTTTCTCTCTCCCGTGCCTCCAACACGGGTACAGGTCTGACACCGTGGGGCACTCGGGGGAGTGGCTTAAACCCGGGGCCTTTCCCGTCTCTGGTCTCAGCATCCCCACCTGTCACGGTGAGCTGGGGGCGCTGCCTGTCAGCCACGGGGCCACGCCGTGGATCGCCACGTGCAGATGCTGGGGGTTCCGCTGGGGCGCCTTGAGAGGGGCCGCTGGGCACTCCCCGACCACCCGCTGTTGGCCAAGCTGCTGGCGCTACAGTGTGAAGTTCCTGGGGTTGGTGGAGGGCAGGAAAGCCAGGTTCGGAGCCGAGGACACAGCTGAGAGCCTCTGGCCTGTCTGCCGGGCTTCACGGCTGGCTGTCCACAGGACAACGGCCAGAGAACGCCAGGGGTGACCCGTCCCATGCGGTGCACGCCAGGGGCCCAGGGTCAGGCAGCCAGCTCTGCAGAGACGAGCCTGTGGGACTGTCTCTCCCCCCTCCCCCCCCACCCCCACCACAGGACAGAGTGCCTGGCCGACCTGCAGAAGCGCGGGACCTACCTGGGCAGCCCCTGTCCCTTCCGGGGAAGGAGGGACTCTTGAAGTAACCTGATGGCTCATCTCTGTCCCGGGTGTTGGTTGCAGCCGCGGCCCCCACAAGCATGAGCACCCCCACCCTTCCGCCCAGGCTGGGCGCCTGCCTTCGCACTTCCCCCCTGTGGCACCTGCTGTACCCCTGCCCCAGAGGCGGGTCCCAGGAGCTGATGCAGCTCAGCTGACAGAGCCTTGACTGCACATCCTCGTGGGCATTTTGTATTCTCTGTCCCTGAGAAGCCCCCCAGCCTCATAAGCTTCGGGGCCCACAGGGTAGCCTCATCAGGGCTGGGTGCAGGGGGAACCCCTGACTCGGCAGGGCCTGGTGGGCCTGAGAGTTTGCGTTTCTGTGGGCCCCCAGGCACAGCTCATCCTCCAGTGGGCGTGTCCCATCCTGGCCCGGGGGGGGGGGGGGGGGGCACAGGTGGCGGGCAAGTGGTCCCTTTGGACGGGAGGGTGTGTGGTCTGCGGCACGCTGAGGGCCGTCCGACTTGGCGCGGCAGCACCAGGCGCGGCTCGCGGCGCTCAGCTGGTCGGCTGCCCGACTGACGGCTGCGTGGGGCGGCGGCAAACACCGAGGCCTCCCAGGCTGTGGCCAGAGGCCCCTGGAATGAACGCCGAGGTTGCTCAGTGCCGTCTGCGCTGGAGGCCGCGTGGGAGAGGCCTCCGGCCCGAGCACTGCCCTCAGTGCAGTTGCCCATGTGGTTCCCGAAATAACGCAGCCTCGGGGTTCTGCCAAGAAGGGACGTTCCGGTTGTAAATGAGAGGACGGGCCCCGGGACTGCACCCCAGGATCGCCGAGCCCGGAACCAGGGCCCCCCTGTCTGTTCTTCCTGATGCCCCCTCCCTGCCCGCCCTTGGAGGGGGGCACCTGAGCCCTGGTAGTAGGGGTCAGCCCTGTGCCTAGAGCTCCGCGGGCCCCGGGAGGGACCAGGCCGGCTCGCAGCTACAGCCCCCTTCCCCACGATGGGCGGGGCTGCCAACCAGGGCGGTGAGCACCCAGCTTGTGGGTCCTCCCGGGCCTCCCGCAGGCTGCGCTGGTGCTGGCGGCATGGCTGTCCGTTCCCAGCAGGGAGGCTGGGGTCCCCAGGGGGCCTGGGGACCAGCCCAATTGTCTGCCTCAAGCCCAGGCCTGGAACTGCCCCTCCAGGGCTCTCTGGGCGGGTCTCCGGTCTCCTCCCAGGGCAGCCCCGCCTGCCTGGTGCCCCCGAAGGACAAAGGGTGAAGTCCTGGTCTTAGAGGTGGTACACTGGAGGCTCAGCGTGGCCTTTTCTGAGCTGGGCTTCTGTGATTCTGCAGATTCTGACTTGGGTGGGGAGGGTCTGGCATGGCTGGAGACCCACGAGCTGGGGAGCCCATCCTGGGTCACACGCCCCCACCTTTCTGGATCTGGGATGGTGCTGGGGGGCAGGACGCCCTCAGTCCAGGGTGCAGAGTGGGCCGCTGGCCGGCTGTGCGGTCTGGATCAGACGCACAGGGGACAGAAGGTGGGGGCCATCTGCGAAGAAGGGCTGGATGTAGGACAGCTGCAGGCGGCGGGGGGAGTGGGCCGAGGTCAGGGATTAGAGCCTAGGGTCTCCAGCTTTTGGCACAGTGGTTCTCAGAGCAAGGTCCCTGGACCACCAGCAGCATCACCTGGGAGTACTGGGAATGCAGATTTCCGGGGCAGCCAGGACATCCGGTGGTGCCGCACCTCGCAGACCCTATTTCCCAAGGTCACAGTCCCGGGTTCCGGGTGGGCAGGGGCGAGAGGGGGACACTGGTCCAGTACAGGTGCCAACGGTAGAAGTGGGGGGGTGCCAGACACGGCAGGTCACCCCACATCCTGTCATGGGCCTCTGCCGCCCCTGGGGTGGCGCGCCCGGGTCCTGAGTGGTCTGCGTGTGGGAGGGAGCCTGGGGCAGCGGGGGTGGGGAGCGCTGCTTCCTCCCCACCGTTCCTCTGCGTCCCCACGCTGATTGTGGGGGCCGGGGGCCCAGGTGCTCACCTGGAGAGCTTGACTGCTGGCCCGGCCCTGAGTCTCATTCAGCATCAGCCCTCGTGGCGCGCCGGGAGGTTTTCTTCTCTATTAAATGCGCTCTTCTTGATTCGATTTTATTTTAGGGTTGGCACAGCACATTCTTTCTCTATGTGTGAACGTATGTATGTAAATACACGTACGATGTTGGTGAATTAACGTTTGTGCTATTTTTACTAAGCGAAGATGTGGAAACCAAACAGCAGCCCCTCCAGGGGTGGGCACGCCCTGCTCTCCGGGAGTGTGTCCACCGTGGGAGGGTCCCGTGTGGGGCGGGGGGAGGGCACACCCCGCCATGCGGCCTGGAGGACAGCCCCAGAGTCTGCAGGCTTGAGGCCGGGCACCCGTGGGGAGTGTGAAGGTAGTGACCAGGCTCTCGCCGTCCGTCGGGGCCCAGGCCACACCAGTGAGGCGCAGATGTTGCCAGAGATGCCGTGTCCCGTGGACCCTCCCTGGCAGCAGCTGTCTCCCCTGGAGAAGGAGGGGGTGGGAAAGGGGTTTGGGACCCTGGTGACTTTGTTTACAGGGATTTGGGACAGAAACAGATGGGGACCTTTTAGGGAGGTTCCCCCGTGGGAGAGGTTGCCATGGGCAAGCCATGTGTCTGGTGGGGATGAAGGAAGGCGTGGCACCCACGTGTTGACATGCATGCCATCGGGGCACGTGTGTGCAGAAATGCTTCCACACGATGCCCACTAGCCCGACACAGGAGGATTTAAGCAGAGGCCTGCGAGGTGGGCTCTTGTATGACAAACTCGCACTCACGTTGCTCCCCTGAATGAGGAAACCTCAAAGCCGCTGCTTTAACCAACACAGAATGTTCCTCATCTCTTCCTGCAACTTCATCCTGCGAGCAGCCTCGTCCAATCCGGTCCGCTTGGCTGGCTGTCGCTCCCAACACTTTGGCCACTCCTCAACAACCGTCCGTAGCTGCCCGTTACCCGCCGTGGCACTTCCTCTACTGGCCACGCTCTTCCACCCGTCTCTGGGGGGGTGGCCTGTCCCGTCTCTTGGTCCAGAGCTGATGGGGTTCCACGTTCGCCCATATTTACCTGGTCGGCAACATTAACTGTTAGGAATGTTCTTGTGGCGGGGTCTGGGTAGGGGGTGTGTGCCTGCCCTAAGCCATCCAAGTTCAACTTGGAGAAGGAACCACAGCCTAAGAGCAGTGGGCCCTGTACCAGACCCTCGATGCTGGTCTTTGGGTCGTTTTCCTTGAATTCACCTTGCACGGCCCCAGCAGCCTGCATCGAGGGTCTTGCCGGGAAGCCCGAGACCCCCGTGAGGCTGAGGAGGTTCTTCCAGGTCCAGAGGCTGGCTGTCCTCTCCCGAGCCCCGGGTTTGTGTCTCAAGTGTGCACTGAGTGGCATCCGTGACGGTCCCCTGCTTGGCCTGGTCTCCAGGGAGCTTGAGCCCTCGGGCACACTGTGTGAGAGACGCTCAGCTCAGCTGCTGTCCTTCATCTGGTCTGCTGGTGAACAAGCCCACGGGGCAGCCTCTTACTGGAAGGCACTGGCCAGACGCGTTTGCCAGCCAAGTACCCTAGGTCCCAGGATGGGGCGGGGGGGTACCAGTGCTGCAAGCAGCAGCCGCGTGCAGTCGGGCCCATGACCATGGCGGGTGCTTCGTCAGCACCAAATGGTCTCCGAGAAGCCCCCACGCTGGGGCAAGGTGGGAGTGGGGAGGGACTGCTCATGGGGACGGGCCTCCTTCGGGGTGATGGAAACGTCCTGGAACCAGACGGAATTACTGGTAGCCTGGAGAACGTGCTCGGTCAGAGTCGGAGCAGGCCCACTGACAGGGCTGTGGGGAGGGGTCGGGCACTGGGGTCACTGGAGATAAAGGGTGTGGGGTCTTGGGGCGCTGAAGGCATTCTAAACGAGCCGTGCGGGTGCATGCCATTTAGAACCTGAAAACCACTGCAGTGTGGACCTTAAATGGGTGAACTGTATGGCAAGTAAGGTACAGCTTGACAAAATGGTCATTAGGGCAAACCGAGGCAACCTACGGACCATTCTAGGGAAATCTGTATCGTTTCCCCAGAGCCACGTTCAGCCACTGCCCTGGTCCAGGCACACATCAAGAATGTGCCGTCAGAAAGAGCATCCCTCCCTCCTGGACCAGGTTGCCCGGCTGGGCATTTGTCCCTCTGTGTTCAGGCTGCGCGTCTTAGCTCCAGGGCGCCACGGTCCAGTGAAGGCCATAGACACGGCTGGGGCAGGACGCCATGCAGGGCACTTGGAGCAGAACATCAGGGGCCGGGGCTGCAGCCCAGAGGCTGGGCAGGGTATGGCGGAAGTGGCTCCCCCGGGGCTCCTGGCAGCCCCTGGCACTCAGTGAGGGGTCCCCAGACAGCAGTGACCATTTGTCAAGTGACGTTTCATTGGTGACAGGCTGCCCCTCTCAGGGACAGGCCACGGCACGTTGGTTTCTCTGGGGTTGGGTGGGATGCGCTGCCCTGGAGCCTGGATGCCAGGCCGATGAGAGGCATGGATGCCTGGGGCTGTCCTGCCTCGGACACCCTGTCTAGCCCCGTCACACACACAAGGGGGGCTGGCAGCGTCCTCACTGGGGTGTGGCATCCTCGGGGCAGGGCTGTCGGCACGTGTGTGTGGAAGAAGCCTCCCAGCTCCGGCCTGAGCTCAGGGACTGTAGGCCCCACGCAGGAGGTCACTGCTGCCGGAGTTCGTGGGACTGAGGGGGAAAGCTAAGTCACAGAGAAGCATGTGACCTCCCTGGAAAGGCCGTGCCTGTGCTGCATGTGGCAGACACCCCAGCCTAAGAGCCGCAGGGACCTGGGCGGAGCCCGTGGGAGACGGACGTGATTTCTCTCAGCATCTGGAGACCCTGCTTCATGCTGACTTGGAGAAATCTCTCCAACTCTGCGCTGGTCTCCTCCACACATACAGGGCTAGTGGAGAGCAGCTTCCAGAGGGTCCAGGGGATGGCCCAGAGGGTCGGGTGGCCAGGGTCCAGCCCCAGTCCACCAGCCCCCACGCACCCCAGCCTCCTTTCCCGGAGCCCCGAAGGTGCCATGTGAGGGGCAGTGGGGCAGACGGACTTGGAGACCCTCCGGCAGCTGCTGGGCTGGTGCTGCCCTAGGAGGCAGGTGTGGCTTGGACACGGGGTCCAGCACGGCCGGCCGGTGCCCGCCCTGGGCCCGGAGCCAAGCCTCGTCCCGGGGACGGGGAGTTTGGTTCCTTATGCCCTTGGACCTTCTGACAGCCGACCGGTCCGGGCATCACGCCTGGCCCGTTCCTGCTCCAGAGCCCGGCCAGCCAGTTGCTCACCCCACACGTGTGGCTGGGCACAGCTGCCCCCCAACTCCTCCTTCCCGGACAGACCAGTATGGATCAAGTTCCTGCTTGTGTCTGGAGGCTCAGAGACAAGATGGCTGTGCGCTTTGTCCTCTAGCGTGTGGACACGACCCCGGGCAGGAGGGGGGCTCCTTCAGCAGGACCTGGTGCTCGCCCGGGCTGAGGGCCGTCCTTCAGGCGCAGACATCCGTCCTAGGCCAGGTCCTGGCCTCGCTGGGGTGTGCCCTGGCCCGGAGGCACTGGCAGGCCCTCGAGCCTGCTATGGGTGGGTGGTATGGTGGCTGGATGAATGCATGTATGCATGCGGTCCGGAGGCCACTGGCCCTCGCCCTTGCGGCCAGAGCCCTGACCGGCCCTCCTCCCTCTCCCCCTGCCAGGACCTCCCACTCCCGGGCCAAGGCTGAGGCCGCCCTCACTGCAGCACAGAAGGCCCAGGAGGAAGCACGCATCGCCAGGATCACTGCCAAAGAGTTCTCGCCTTCCTTCCAGCACCGGGAAAACGGTGAGTGCGCATCCCCCCAGGGGCGTGCATGCGCAGGGCCGCGGCCCACGGCTTCCGGTCCACATCCCGGCGCACTCCCGCTCTCCACTGTCCACGCACTCTCCCTGCCCTTCCTGCTCCTGCGGCTCTAGACCTTTCTTGTGGAACCACTCTGTCCAGTCGGGGGGCTATCAGGCCAGCTGCTGTGGACCGAGGCTTCAGTCTACACCGCGTGAACCGTCGCAGGGGCCACGTGGGGGCCGGCCAGGTGGGAAAGCGCAGCTCTCGCACGGGGAGGAGCTAGAAGCCACTGCACGGCAGCCAGATGCGTGACCCTCCTCCTTCCCTTGGGGGAGCTGGGCCACAGCTGTGTCTAGCCCGGTGAGCCTCGACGCAGCTCGGGGCCAGGAGGAGGCCTGGAGCTGGGGTCAGTGATGACCAGAGGCTGCTGAAGCCCTCAGGCTGGACTAGCTGCCCCATCTCCTGCTCCCCCTGCCCCCGGAAGCTTCCTCCACCCCTGGAATCTCCAGAGTCACGGCAGGTTAGGACCCAGGAGTGAGCAGAAGCCAGCATTCCCAGACCACCCCAAACTCTCCAGGAGCCCATGGCTCTAGGCCTTGCTGGGAGGGGGTCTGGCCTTCTGGGCAGCCCAGAGAGGCCAGGCCTGCTTCCGGGAGGCAGGAGGACTTGAGTGGCCTTGGTGCCCCCAGGACCCACGATGGGGCACGGGGGGGGGGGGGGGGAGTCCAAGTGCTAATGCTGCACCATCGACGCTGGTTGAGAGGGACGCCTCCAGGAAGGGCTGGTGCTCTGCAACCAGCTCGTGGCGGGCAGCACGACCAGGAGGGCACGGGCCTCCCCCTGGTGCACGGGGTTCACAAGGCAGCTGGATCAGCAGCCTCCTGGCCTGCCCACGGGGCATGGTGTCCGGGCTCCCCTGGCCCCGAGGACATCCCCGGCGCAAGCAGGCCAGATCAGGGCTGTGATCCCTGGCCTCCTGGGGTAGGGCACCCAGTGCTTCAGACCCCCTGTGCTTGAAGGGGTGCACTGCCATCCCCACCCCCTGGCCTCACGTGCCAGATGGGGTGTGCATGGATTTGGGGGTGGAGGGGGTTGACCACTTAGGCCAGCATTCACAGGTCCAAGATCCCTACCCCGCAGGCCCCCAGGGGGCCTCCCTTGGTCACCGTTCCATGGACTAGCCATGATGACTATTCCCGTGTCCAAAGCTCAGCCTCATGCCGCTCACTACCCCATCTCCAAATCCCCAGAGGCAAGAGCGGGAGCCTCGGGCCGCCATGTGTGTGGCAGAAACAGCATGGCACACTTCTCCTCCTCCATAAACGGAGGGCTGGGTCCAGCCCCTGCCAGCCCGTGGAGGCCATGGCTCCTGCGGCCCTTCCTGCCCCAGCAGAGAAATAGAGAGGGGAGAGACCACTCCTGTTCTCACACACTGCACCCAGGGAGGTCCTAAGACCCCTGTAGAAGGCCACCTAATGCCAAGAGGCTTTCTTCCACCTTCCAGAGGGACCTGAGAGCACGGAGCAGGCCGGCCCCTGTGCTTGCGTGTTGAGCCTTGGGGCTCTTGTGTAGCCGGCGGGGGGCGGGGGTGTGTGTGTGGCCCAGAGCCTCTGTCCATTGCTGCACCCTCGGGGCCTGGTCACCCTCCAAATGCTTGTCGGGTGGGGGGCTTGGGGTTCTACCAAAGGGCTTTGGGAACCACTCTGCCCGCACCCCACTGGTGAACGGCGCATGCCCTAGCCCTGGCCGCTGCCCCACCTGGCCCAGGCCCTAATCCTGGTCTCCCGCGGTCTTCTGGTGAGATCAGGCCCCACGAGACAGAGGGTCTGAGTAACCCAACCTCTGTGCTTCCTGCCCCTCCATAAAGGGCTCGAGTACCAGCGGCCGAAGCACCCGATTTCCAGCAGTGACATCGAGGTGGCCTCCACGGGGACGCCCCTGCAGCAGGAGAGCCCCGAGCTGTACCGCAAAGGCACCACCCCCTCGGACCTGACCCCCGACGACAGCCCCCTGCAGAGCTTCCCCGCCAGTCCCACGGCCACCCCGCCCCCGGCCCCTGCCTCACGGAACAAGGTTGCCCACTTCTCCCGGCAGGTCTCGGTGGACGAGGAGCGAGGCGGGGACATCCAGATGCTCCTGGAGGGCCGGGGAGGGGACTATGCCCGCAACAGCTGGGGTGAGGAGAAGGCCGGCGGCCCCAGGGGCATCCGCGGCAGCGCCCTCCGGAGTGGTCAGCCCACGGATGACTTCCGCTGCCGGGGCTCAGGCCACAAGCAGCCTAGCAACCCCAAGTCCCGGGAGCGGCGGACGGAGTCGCCCCCTACGTTCTCTTGGACTTCCCACCACCGGGCAGGCAATCCTGGCTCCGGGGGCGCCAAGCTGCTAGAGCTGGAGGAGGAGAAGCTGAGCAACTACGAGATGGAGATGAAGCCTCTGCTGAGGATGGATGCGTACGTGCAGGAGGCACACCCCCAGAAGAGACGCTACAGCAAGGGGGCAGCCTGCCGGGGCCTGGGGGAGGACCACCGCACTGACGACCGGGGCTTCGGGGCACAGAGACTGCGGTCCAAGTCCCAGAACAAGGACAGCGCCAGGCCGGCCCCCTGCGTGGAGCCCGCGGTACAGAGGCTGGAGAGCCTGCGGCTGGGGGGCCGGGCTGAGCCCCGGCTGCTGCGCTGGGACTTGGCCTTCTCCCCACCTCAGAGGTCCTCACCCGTGGCACTGGAGTCAGACGAGGAGAATGGGGACGAGCTCAAGTCCAGCACGGTGAGTGGTCGCCAGCCACTGGCGATGGGGGCAGGCAGTGCCCTGCCACCTCCAGCTGAGGGGTGGCTCTGGGCACGGGGGGAGCGGTTCCTTCCCCAGAGAAGGGACCCTCCACATAGGAAGCCTCTGTGGGCGACGGGATCCCCCTTCCTTTAGAGCCCAGAGTTACTCCTCCCAGGCTCGATCCTAGCAGCGAAGCTCCCAAAAGAAACCGGGCCGTAGCAGGAGCCCGTCTTTCCCCCCGGCCCAGGAGGGTCCTCCCCTGCTCTGGTGGACGGTCCTGGGTCCTGGAGTCAGGATCAGCCAGAGCCGCTGGGGCACGGGGCCAGGGACTGGCTCAGGACGGTTGTGTCCAGGCCACACCTTTGACATGGGGGCAGGCGCTGGGGTCCTCCCACGAAGCCCGCTCTCATGGGCAAGATAGACAGGGTAAAACTCTGTGAAGGCCGTCCACACGAAGGCTTCCCTCCCTACCAGAGCCCTAGTTCTTCCCACGTAGCCTGAGGACGCAGCCTCTCTGGCTCACCCACCTCGGGATCCGACACGTGGGTTGTGGCCGCGATCCAGGCCCCCACGGCCAGTGGGGGACACTGGGGCTCACTCATGGGCCCTCATACGAGCATGCCTCCCACGGCAGGCAGTCTGAAGGGTAACGGAGGCCCCTGGGCTGGATGGTGTGCGGCCGGGTGGGTTCTCACGCACAGGACGGACCTTCTGGGACCCTCCACCTGGAGGCTGCCTCCCAGGGGCAGACATGTCCTGTGCCCCTGGTCAGACAGCTTCTCTGCCCCACCCCAGGGCTCATGCCCCCATACGCTCCACTCTGGAACCTGCAGCATCAGCCCATGAGGGCCTGTTCCCCTACTGCTGGAGTGCTGTGTACCTGCCCCATGGGGCACGCAGAGCCCCGGACACCTCTGGGACCCTGCAGTGCGGCCAGCCTGTCCATGCCTGCCCCCTGGAGGAGCGGCATCGTCTGGCAGATCAGGGCCCTGTGCTCCTTGGACGAGATGCTTTCTGGGGGCAGGTGCCTTCCCCTTGAAACCACTGTGAGCGAGTGCTCCTGCTTCCCTGTGCCCAGATCCCACCGGAGCTCGGCCCTGTGAGTGCCCGCTGGGGGAAGACTGGCTCCATTCCCTGTCCCGGCAGCCAGAAACATTTGCGTGCCTCTGCAGTGTGTGTACCCATGTGCACACACGTGTGCACGGTGCACGTGCAGTTATGATAGGAAGCCGGATGATGGACACAGGTGGGAGATGTGGGAGGAGGTTCTACACGTGGCCTCCTTAACTATGTTGGTGCTGTAAGATGAAGCTTCCCGGGCGAGAGGTGCGAGCAAGCTTCTGGCCTCCAGCGGACACCTGTATTTATTCTGCTGGTGCCCCTTGTGCAACAGAGTGGCCTCTGCAGCCCTCAGCACTGAGGCTCCAAGGACAGCCGGCCCCAGGGAGGGGAGGCTAGGGTCTGGGTGCCCTGGGTCACTGGAGCCTCTGCTCCAGGGACGGGAAAGGCCTGGAGGCAGCCCGAGGCTGCACAGGGACAGCACTAGGCACAGAGCTGAGCAGCTGATGGGAGGAAGGAGGGGTTTGCTGGGAAGCCAGTGTTGAGGGCTTGGACATCACCAGGTTTGGGGGCTCAGGCTGAAGGCTGGGGCCGTTCTGGATGGGCCACATCAGGAATCCCAGGGACAATATTTTGTCCCAGCTGCAGAGGACATTTACTTACAGTGACCTGGCGCTGGGAGGGAATTCCAGGACCAGTCACTGCGGCCCGAGAAGCAAGAGGACCCTCTATTGGACTTGGGCCACCCCCCGGCCGCCCTCTCGTTGCTCCTGGTTTGGGGAGGGGGCCGGGGGAGGGTGAGGCAGGGGCAGGCTGGGCGTGGGCTCACCTCTCCTGTGCTCCCATTGCAGGGCTCGGCTCCCATCCTGGTGGCCATGGTGATCCTGCTCAACATCGGAGTCGCCATTTTGTTTATTAACTTTTTCATCTGATGAGATGTAACGTGAGCAAAAACAACGGTTGGTGTACAGAAGGGACGTGACCCACGACGAAAGGGAAGGATCGTAACTCGGACGGCCCGACAACCACTTCCGAGTCTTCACAGAACAACATGATTGGGTATTACTCACAGTTTGCCTTTTTTTCTGGGTAATGTTTTTTGGATTTTAGCCAAAATTCTTTGCTTGTATAACACGATGCTGTGTGGCATGGCAGAAGGAGGCCAGCACGCCGACCCTCCAGCTTGGTGTGGAAGGAAAGGGATCCCAGCAAATCAATGGCCAAAAACTCAAGCGGCCACGGTCCTCGCCGCCATCACACCCCGCGCCTGGGACTGGAAAAGGAGGCAGCCGGAGGAAGACCCCCGCGTGTCCAGCTGTGCCCGGCCGATGGGGAAGCAGCCGCTGGGAGGCTGAGTGCGGGAAGTCAGCTACCTCTGCTCTTCCTCTGGGTCCTGGAGGAGCGAGCGGGGGATGCTTACGGGCGTGCGGGAGGGGGAAGAGGCCGTGCCGTCCCCACTGGCAGCAGCCCTGGGCCTCTGTTTTGAATCTGTGCTGTGTACTTGAGGAAGCAGGGACCTTCCGCCTCGTCTCTTCCCCCTCCCCCAAAACGCCACACCCCGCCCTCTGCCCCCTCTGGCCTTCAGGGCGAGGCTCGCCGCCCCCAGAGTCTGAAAGCAAAGTCTTTATGTTCCCTCCAGTCTGCCCCCTCTCCGCTCCCCCCACCCCCGCCCTGACCCCCAGGAAGGAGGGCTGCGGATGGGGCAGAGGGCAGGGAGCCTTGCAGGCTCGTTTAGCCAGCACGGCTGGTTCCGAGTGTGGCACCTCTACACTGGGCATGCGGGAGGTGTATCCAGGCTCCCTTGGCCCCGTCAGATGGCCCTCAGTGACATCCTCCTCTCTCACAGTCACTAAGCACACGGGTTTTCACATCTCGGTCCTGTGGCGGCCTCCACTCCCCACCCCCAGATATGCACACTCCTTCCAGATGCCTCGTTCATGCGCCAGAGCTGGTCTGGTCCCAGGACAGGAATGTGGGCAAACCCCAGTGGCTTAAAAATTCCTGAGCAATTGTAGCCTGTTCCTCTGCCCCCGACACCCCACGTAACTGGTTTCAGTCAGTTCTGCCTTCTCTACCAGTGTCGCTCCATCATCCAAATGAAAGAACCAGGTTCCGGAATGTTTGGGCGCCCCGTGGTCCTAGCCCTGGAGCCAGCCCCAGCCTGTGTGTATGGACGTGTCTGTGGGGCATGGCCACGTCCATACACAGGCCTCTGAGCTCACGCCTGGGACGGTCCTAACCGTGAGCTTCCACGGCCGTCCTGGGCACAGCCCGGCTATGGACTCTGCCTTGCTTTGCTTATGTTTAGCTGTTTCTCTGCTACCTTTCAAGCAGATTTCTTTACTACACTGCACTGGATTGCTATATTTTTAACCAGAAATAAACTAAAGATTAGAGCATGTTCCAGTTAAATCCAGTTTTATTTTTTCTGTTCTACATTCACTCCCCATTTCCTCTCATTTTGTCTTAGTTTGGGGGTCTTTTTTGGGGGAGTGGGGACATAGGCGAGCGAGGATCCGTAAGAAATACATTGCTAATAATGTCGCTTTCTAAAGGGAAATTACATCTTTTTGTACATCGTACTTTCCGTTCTTTTTTACTGTCGAGTGGTTTGCTGCAGACCTGAGGTGAACCAAATAAAGACTCCTGCTCCTTGCAGCTCAGAGTCCTCCATGATGGGGCCTGGGTTTTAGAGTTCTGTTCGTGACTCTTCGTAAAGATGACAGATTTTTTGTACATTCCGGTAACAGCACGACACAAAATGGGGCCTAGGGCTGCAGGCTACACACACACACACCCCCCCCCGGGATTAGCGCAGAGAATCGCAAGTCGCCGCCCCGTGAAAGCAGGAGTGGTTCCGTGATGAGGGGCTCGTGTCCCATCACGCACCTGGCCCTGACCTCACGGCTGTACCACCACATCGCCCGCCCTTTCCCTGCACGCCCAGGGAATTCCCTGTGGATTCCACCAAGACCACAACGTCCTGGGTCTGAGAGACTCTAGAAGCTGATTGTTCATTAGTCTCCCCCATGACCAGGGAGCAGGCCGCTCAGCAGGCGGGAGTGCTTCTGCTCGCCGGGCTGGCTTTCCTGCTGGCCCAGAGCGTCAGGTTCCCCCAGTGGGTGCCAGGGCAGCTAACCTGCTTCTCTCTGCGTGCTCCTGGTAGGCACGCAGGCGGAGCTAGACCAGGCCCCACAGGACCATCAGGAAGCCCAGGCGTGCGTGGTACAAAGTGTTGAACACGTTTTAATTACTCCCAGAGCAACCTCACGAGAGTCCTTTTCTCCCCTGACAGCTTCTTCCACACTCTAGCTGAAAGCCAGAGGCAGAGAAATTGAGTGACTGGAGCTCCTGAGCCCGGGCCTGGGGGCGGGGGGGGCGAGCAAGTCACCGCTCCATGCCCAGCTCTTGCCGCCCTCCCTGGGCTGGGAAACCTGCACTCACACCTCACCCTGAAAGACCTGGGAAGGACACTACCCTCTGGGGTCAGTAGGTGAGCTCGTCTGTGCCCACAGAGCACCTGCTGCATTTACCAGAAACGTGAGGAAACTTAAGACGGCGGGCTACTTGTGCTTTCTGAAATTTGCTCAGTGCCTGTCAAGTGCTTGGATAATTTCAAGCACGTGAAAAATTATCCACACTTTTAAGCTTAGCACATGGGATTCCCAAAGACACAGAGCAGGGGTGCAATATACAAGCCTAAGTAATTGACAGGAAGCGTACGTCGCTGGAGGAAACTTCTGGGTAGCCACAGAAGTTCGACGCCTGTTGCCAAAATCGCTCTCTCCACAAGTCCACAACCACATTTACCAGCCAATACAGTCATGTCTTTGTTGAAACGACTGCACGGGCTGTGCACACACACACACACACACACACACACACACACACACACTGGAGGATGACAGGCTCCTTGCCATTTGCACCAACCCAGATTCCCCAGCAAAGTAGGAAGAACACGGGTGGGTCCCCACAGCCTGCAGCCGTCCCTCAGGGCCCGTTTGGTGCCCACACCAACAGGGGACACCAACAGGGCGGCCCCACATCCCGGTCCTAGAAGTGCTCCCTTTCCCTTTCAAGAGAGTCCCAGTTTGGACGATCCGTTATATGGCCACCCCTCTTAAAACCAAAGGATGTTACCGAAAGCCCAGTGCAGATACAAGACGTTACAGGCTTGACGCGGACGAACATCTGGGGGAGTGAAGGAAATAAAGTGGTGGTGCTTCTCACATTTTTCAGTTTGGGTTTCTGGCCACCTTTCTTTGATCCCCTCCTGAATCAGCACCAGTGCTGGGGTCCCCTCCTGAGGCAGGTCTCACTTGCACCAACCGGGGGACACGCCTCGGACACCAGCAGCGCCGTCCTCCAGGGGAAGGTGCTTGCTGGAGGATATACAAGAAAACACCTCTCGACAAAGGACAGGGCCAACCTCGGCTCGGGATGAGGCTCACTTTCTTCAACTCCTATGGGTTTTGTCTTCCAGTTTTTCTTGCCTTTGGTCTCAGAAACTTAACATAAAGGTGCCTACTAAATTTTAAGCCTCTATGTCCACAGCCGCATGTGCTGCCGGGCCCGACAATCCACGGCCAGCACTGAGTAGAGCAGACAATGGCTCATGTTTTCATGGTGTCCTGCCTCGGACAGGATTTGCTCACATCAGTTAAGCATAAATGTGAAGCAACAGGACCAGCATTCCAGACAAAAATGAGGCGTAAGAGTGAGGTGCGCTCTTGTCGGCAAAGTCAAGCTGTCTTGTTAGTTTCATTCCCTGTCCAGGCCCGGCCACGTGTCAATGCTACTGTCAGTAAGGAAAGACTGGAAAAATGATCTGTCCCCAAGTGTCCCTGAGATCCGTTCCCGAGAAGTGTCACTTACTCAGCCTTAAAAGCAGCAAGAAAAAGTGCAGTTACCTTCGTTCAAAAACAGAAAGATGACACTGTATTTTACAGTCTGAAAGCTCGGGAGACCAAGGGTCACAGGCACCGAGAGCCTCTGCGGGAGAGGATGGGGGCAGACGCTGGGCTCCGTGAAAAGCCACAGACAGGAGACACCAGCACGTGTGGCACCTGGACGGTGGAGACCCCTGAGGACCCTACGCCTTCTCCAAAAGTGCAGCCCACGAGCTAGGAACAACGGGCGCTTTCCCAGTCTGCCTCTGCATGAAACCCCAACACGGAGGTGCCTGAGATACAAAAGGGCCAACACGTGTTGTTCCAGCTTGTTCTCGACCTCTGAGAAGCAGGCAGCCCGGCCGGGGCCAGTCCGGGTGCACGAACCGGGCCCGGGGCTTCGGGGGATGGCAGAGCAGGGAAGGCAGTGAGCAGCACACCTCATACCTACCTCACTCCTGTCGGCCCCTACCGCTCCCACCTGCCGAAGACCCAGACTCACACCTCACTGCTGCGTCTGCGCACACCCTCCCCATCCGTGCCACCACCACCTGGTGACACGGGCACAGCGACAGCCCAAACCCACGAAGGGCAGGAGGCCCCAAGGGACGGCAGGGCAGGTGTTGGCTGGGTCCCCGCTCCCCTCCACGTGCTGGTAGCACCTGCCCCGGTGATTCATCCCACGCCTGCTACAAAGATCAGATTTCAAGTCCCTTAAGATCAGAGTTACCGTCTCCCAGCGCTTCCTGTGTGAGGACACACGTCACAGAGGAAGGGCTTTCCATCACTGTTCAACCATGAGGCCAAGAGCACACCCGCCGCCTGAAGGGGTCTCCCTCCCTAAACACTGTCAGTCCCCAGGGCACCCCACACCACGCAGCGAAGTGCTCTTCAGTGAGCGGCACCCACACCACCCACCTGCGAAGGGCAGGAGCCAGGAGGAGGGCTGCCCTCCAGTCAGCCAGCTGGGGCTTCCACGTGGGGTTGGCTTCGGGGAGAAGACGGGTCCGGGCGCAGGAGGTGGGGCGTCCGCCCCAACGGGGCCCTGCCCTCCTCAGCACTGTCACTGCCGCCACCAGAGCAGCGTGGCCTGCACTCTCTGCCCTATGCCCGCTGGTGGTGGGCGGGCCCCGTGCTGCAGAGCACCGGCACTCTGCGGCTCACGCGTGGTCAGGGACCGCCCAGCTGCTGGAGCCTCCCGTGCACGGAGCCAAACCCGACAGCCGGACTTGGCTTATTTGCACCATTCACCACGTCCAAAGAAACACCACCCGCTGTAGCCTGATTGAAATAAAACCGACACGGCCCTCACTGCTCAGGTGAGCGGCACATGCACACTCGCCCTCACACTAGACCGGAGACCACTCACCCTGACATAGATGCCTTTTTGTGAATTCTAACATAAATTGGTCTCAATCTGCATTTTCTTTTCTCACTTTCTTCCCTGGTGCATGTAAACTTTAATACAGTGCAATCGTTTGTGCATTGACAAAAAAGGAATGTTGACTATGTTTTGATTTTTCTTATTGATGAAGCGGCTAAAAATGTTACCTCGCCATTTTATCTTTTAGCTGGGAAAAATAGCTTGGTTACTTACAAAGTGAAACTTAAATACTTTTCCTTAATGAATGTAACACTTTAAGTCACACCATTATGTCTTTCGCTATCTGAAAGCAAGGGACACTGTCAAGATTTAAAATAATTTTGCTCCTTTTAGTAATAAACATCATCATTTGAAAACTCTGGGTCCCTTGCATCATCTCATTACAGATCAAGGTCTTCACTAAAATCTCCTAATGCCAAAATTTTGAGACGGAGAAATGGAATTCCTTCTTGGGGCAGAGGTTGTGTTCCCCCGACGGCAGCCCTGCAGCCTAGGTCCCGGGCAGGAGGGCTCCCCAGCCCGAAGCGCGCCCCCTCCTCCCAAAGCCGGCCCCAGCAGCCCCGCACACTCCCCTCCACAGGCTCTGCCCCAGGGGCCTCACGGTATTGCTGTGCTAAACCTAGTTTGATTTAAGTGTCTCATGGGGGGAGTTTACTCAGCCTTTCTTTCCGATGAGAGTTTCTCCCATCTCGGGATGCCCCCCAGACACACCTGGGCCTTTCTAGGCCAGCCTCCCCAGTCCAGAGCCAGGCTGGGCACATGGCTGCCCAGCTCCACAAGCAGGTCTGGTCCAGAGGGTCCCAAGCCTGCTCGGCACCAGGAACCCAGGCCCAGTGTTGGCTGTGCCCGTGAAGGCTCCTCAGACCCCGATGGCTTATGTCCTTGGCCACTGGCTGCGCCGGTCAGTGCCTTAGCTTCCCGCTGGACACCAACGGTCAGACCACTGGTGGATGGCCAGGCCCAGCCTGAACCCAGCACTGCCAAAGCTCTCTCGCAAAACAGAAATGAAGATGCCTCTGCTCTATTCTCAGGAGCTACATGGGCCAGTAAGACAACACTGGTCTCTGGTGACCAAAGGTCTGCACACAGCCTGCTTCCTGGCTCAGAACACCCGGGAAAGCAGTAGTTACTAGAAAGCTCCTTCAGTGCTCATGGAAGTAAGCAGTGGACAGTAGATGGAGTTCATGCTCCCTCAAGCTGAAGTGGGGCACGTTCCCCCCACCCCCGCCCTAGGAAGCAGCTGCCCCTCCCCAGACCCCAGTCAACACCGTGTCACCTCTTCCTCACCCCAACACACGTGGGGGGGGGGGGCTGGTTCCCAAGTGTGAACCTCACTTGGGTCACCCGATCTGAACCCAAGCTTGTGCCTAAACTCTCCTGGGTGGCAGCCTAAGGGCCCCTCTAGCCCCAGGGGACAGCCCTGAGAAGACCATCTGTCACCAGCAGGCCCTGGCCAGCCTCTGGCCCCTCAGTGTGTCTCTACTGTCAGCTAGCCACTGACTCCCTGTCTGTACAACTTGGTAAGGAACCCAAAATGTGTCGAACTGCAATAAATACCACTCTTGTCATCTTTTAGAGACAAACGGAGAAACACTCTGAATGGTAAGGATGTTTGTTCCATTCAAGCCAACCCCAGAAATCTACCATCGCAGACCAGCCCTTTGGAATCCATCTTCCTCCTGCATGACCCAGACAGCGGCTCGGCTGCCCCGGGGACTCAGGGAGGGTACAGAAGTCTTCACACTCAAAACCCCCCATCCCCCACCAAGGGGCTCTGCTGGTGCCTGAGAGGGCATGGCCAGCAGATGGGCACCGTAAGAGAAAGGGGCAGAACCCAACAACCCGGCCGGTGGTACGGGGGCTTACCAACAACTCAGCCAACCAAGGGACAGACAAGACAGGACGTGTGACTGCAGGGCCCTCGCTGACTCGGAATACAGCTGTATCCAGCTGTTCTGGTTCCAGCAACGCAGGGAATGGAGGCCTTGGGCTTCGTACTGGCCACTCATGCCTGTGGTGGGCATCAGGGTGTCCGGAAGAGTCAGTGGGGCACAAGAGTCACCGACAGACCGCAGGGTGGGTGTGCTGGTCCTGCTCCTGGCACACTCTCCCGATCCTATAGAGCGCGCCGCTGCCTCTCCCACTGCTGAACCTCCAAGGTGCGCCCGTCCTGGTGCTTCAATCACAGCATTAAGCAGCAGGCACAGCTCCTTCTCTGGAACTTGTTTATTTATTCTTGTTGGTCCACTCAAACTGAGTTTTTTAGCAATAACCCTATGGACATGACAGCAAAACAGAGACTTGTTTGTACAAGAAGTTTCTTCAGGGGATTTGTGAGTTCTCTTTCAACTTGGCTGATTAACAAACACCCTCTTCCCTCAAACCTGCTCTGTCACAGACACAATCAGGAACACTCTGGCCTCTGACAACAGAAAGCCGAGGTGGAGCCAACAAGCTCCTCCTAAAGCAGCTGTACCGCTGGGCCGCATAGCCGGGGCTGAGTGCCACGTGCCGGGAGCGGGCAGAGTGGGCCCCAGGAGGACCCGGGAGGTCCCGGGAACGAGCCACGGCATCCCATCAGCCACGCCTGAGGACCCTGCAGCAAGATTCTGCCCCGAGTGTCCGAGGAAGACCCGGACTGCCCCAGCATCCAAGGGAAGGGCCACAAATAACGCCACTGGAGCCCGAGCACCCAGCTTTTCTACCAAACCCAGCCCACATCTACTGAAAGGGTGCCATGACGCCTGACCCCCGGCCTGGCCTCTCTGACGGCCAGAGCTCCCATGGGCATGGCCCCCAGAGTGGGGCTCTGGCAGGCAGACGAGAGACAGGCCACCGTCAGGGGATAGGGTCCTACTTCTAGTCTGCGGTTGAGAGCCCACCCCCTCCAGGCTCCATTCCAGAGGCTTGCCAGTCTGATGGGTGAGGGCCCACTGTCGAAGCTGGTGGGGGCTGAGCAGCGTGAGAAGGCTGGGTGAGAGAGGGGCGTTTCTGGGGCAGGTCAGCCCTTGTCCTTCCATGACCACCTTCTCGGGCCAGGCCCTGCTCTGCCAGAAGTGCGCACTGCCACTCTTGTCTGTTAGCATCCAGGCAATGATGGGGATAGCCTATTCCAGGGAACAAAGGGGATGTTGGCCCTGTCGCTAAAAACTAAAAATACCACATTCTCGTCGTAGCAGGTATTTAAGATGAAGAAAGGTACCAGGTGTGACTTCAGGGCCCAAATGCTGACCCCAGCCATGCACCCTGGAGCGGGCACCATTCCGTATGTGCACGCACCACAGGCTGCCACCGTGATGACCCCCCACTCCACAGGCGCTGGACAGCAGCACCACGTGGAGACAGTGGGGTCCCTGACCCCAGGCTTCCCGTCCTCCTGTCACTCTGCCAATGACAGCCTGGAGCCTGAAAGGGAAAGAGCAGAGAGGGGCTCTAGCATCTCTTCCTGAAAGAGGCTAGTGGAGCAGTTCTGAGGAGTCGGGGACATTCACTCAGAGGCGCCCGAGCACAGCCAGCCGCACAGAACACACAGAACCGCCCAGCCAACAGGAACTTTATTTCAAAGATCGGCAGAGACACAAAGCGTGTAAAGGTGGTCGGCGGGCTGCCACCAAGAACTTCTAGAAATCAGAGACCTACAGGCGGACAAGGTACCATCAACCAGGACATGCGGCTCCTTGTCTGGCCAAAGGGAAACCGCCCACAAAGCACCCGCGTGCCCCCTCATCTTCCAGGTGCCGCCTGCAGCAGGGGGCCCCGCCACCACCACCAGGGCAAACGGGGCCGCACAGATCACCACCTCTGCTGCGGCTGTGCCCCAAGGCCGCTTTATTTTAAACCACACCCAGCAATACTGAGGGAAGGCAACTGCACCTCACTCAGGTTAACTTCTGGGGGCGGTGGGGGGAGGAGAGGTTGCTCAGGCCAGGTCATCACACAAAGCGATTGGCACAGCGTGGGCTGCTCCCTTCCCGGCGTGGGGGCCCACGTTGTCCAGGGTGAGCCCTACCCGATACCGCTGGAGCCCGGGCAGGCCGTCTGCAAGCCGCTCGGCGGGCCCAACCGTGCGTGCAGGAGCTGCTCCGCGGGGAAGGAGGGGCAGGAGGCAAGCACGTTGAGCCCAGGACGGAGGCCTGGGTCTGGCAGCTCCAGAGGCCACCCGCTCACCGCCTGACGGGGCGAGCACGGGCACCGCGTTTAAAGAAACCACATGGCGAGGGCATTCTTCACTCCATCCAAGAAGCCAACACGGCGCCGCTCACTGCACTCCACATACAAGTGTTCTTTCAAAACCTTAAGCTTGCCTTGAGAGCACATCTACAAAGCAAAGCCAAATTTTAATAAAACCTCAGGAAAGCATTCCAGTCTCTCATTACCAGTAAAACTTAGGACTCTGGGAGCCCAGCGACCCCCTGCCACCCCTCCCCGGCACGTGTGCCACACTCACCCCCGGCCTCCCCGCCGCTGTCCTCGGCGCCCTCGCCCTCCTCACTGCTCTCTCCGGAGCCCGTCTCCTCCAGCCACTCCTGAGCTCCTTTAAAGCAAAAGTGCACATTCCAAGTTTCCGCGCGGCGGGGCAGCGCCCTCACGAGACTCTCGGTGCGGAAGCGGCCCGAGCCCCGGCACCACCGCACGCTCTGAGGAAACGCGTTTTCTCTCGGTCCCCGGGCGGAGGTGGGGTGAAAGACACTGACGGGCAAAGACACGAGACCCACGCAGAGTGCTCTCCTGCTCCCCAGCTCTAGCCTGGTCTCGCTGCAGGACAGGAGTCTCGCACCGGCCACAGAGGAACTTTCCCCAAAAGTGTGGATTTTAACTTTGCTCTGGTTTCTGGGCTTAAAGGAAGGAGCGGTGGCTTGTGTTCAGCAGCTGCCGGGGTAGGACACGGAGGCGAGGGACGCAGCAGTCTGGACCAGAGCAGAGGAGGCCTGGAGGTGCCCCCAGGTCCTGGGCCGGCCCCGCCCTCACTTGCTCAGAGGCGGCTGTCCCCGGACGAGGGGCTCTGTGAGAGCTGTTCTGTACAACGCCCCTCTGAGCAGCACCAGGACAGGTCTAAGGCTCATCAGAGTGCTGGAGTAGGCAGCCCACCCCCCTCCGCTCCCAGAGCAGGGATGGATATACAGAGGACGTGGCCCCTTGCCCACCACGGGCTCAGTGGCACAGGGCAGATCTGAGGGGGCGCCTGCTTGCAGGCAGATGTGACAGAGACGCTTTGACGGGGTTCCCGCCCCAACCTGAGGAGGAGCGTACCTCCACCTCAGCTCACCTGGATCCATCTCCACCAAGACCGTCCACTCCTGCATCTTGTGGAGATCTAGGCAGTAGAGGTCACTGAGGGTGACCTGGCGGTCACCTGCCTCAAACATGCCTCCGTAGAGGTAGAGCCGCCCATGCTTTACGGCCAGCATGGCGTTCGAGCGGGGGCTCGGCTCCACCACGGGGCCGCCGGCTTCGTCAGGGCTGTCCTCCTCGTCAGATAGGGGCTGTCCAGCCGAGCCCGGGGCAGCCACCATCTGTTTAATGGTGACCACGGTCCCGTCCTCTGTGACCACCTCTCTGACCACCTCCAGCGGCTCCTGGGCACCGGCCCCCCCACGCTCCTGCTTGTCAGCACCTTCGGGCTCTGCTTTTTTGCCCCTCCTCTGTTTCTTCTTGTCTGACTTAGGTCCCTGTTGAGAAGAAGCAAGGCCATGCATTTTAGCAGCAGACAGCAGTGAGCAGGCAGCATCCTTGAGCCCCAAAGGGGCTAGGCCACAGGGGTGAAGCACCTGCTGCGGTTCACCCTGGGGGCACAGAGCCTCTGCCTGCGTGTGACCCCTCCAAGAAAAAGGCAGGGAGGGCCACGCATCCAGACACTGGCCGCACGTCCACCCGTTTTCCCGCAGAGGCTCTGCAACCAGAGTGGGGTCTCTACCAGAGTGGGCCACCTCCTTTGGCATCAGGGCCACTGACCCCATCAACTCCTCTAGACCTGAAGCCCCAAGGGGACCCCGCTGCTGGGACAGCCACCCATAGTGCCGCCGTGGAGTGGAGGGAGGGACGCAGGCGTCCCTGCCCACGGCGACAGTAAAGATGCCGAGAGCTCCCACGGGCCCCACACACACAGGAACTGGGGAGGCCCGGGCAGCTTGAAGCCTCGGGGAAGAACCGGCTGACGCGGCGGAAGGAAAGCAGATGCAGCCTTGCAACGGGGTGCGCACTCTGAGGCCCGGCTCTACCTTCAGCTGCCCCGCAAACCAGCGGTTTCTGGTGGCATCATAGAAATGCAGGTCGTTGAGGAAGTCCCCCTCCAGGCTCTCCTCCTCTTCCTCGTCACACACTCCCCCAAAGAGCAGCGTCTGATGGTTTGGGGTCACAGCCACCGAAAAGCCAGACCTCGGAGTGGGCTTGGCTCCTGCAGGATTAATCCGGGTCCACGCCCACCTGCCTGCTGGAGGAGCGGGAACACAGGGTAAGGGTGTGCCGGCCACGGGCTCACCCAGGATCACCGACCCCGGGGGACGGGACAAGCGCAAACACAGGACTGCAGACAAAAGGGCATCAGGTTCAGGCATTCTGAGCCCTCGGCAGAAACGAAACAGTCCAACACGCCCCCGAGCCTCAGCCTGCTCCGGAAGGTCCTGCGCGAACTAAGTAATGTTTCCACACGCCCTGCAGACAGCCCCTGGGCCAACCACACCCCAGCTCTGGCTCTGAGGCCCGGCGGAGATGGAGGTGGGCAGGCCGCAGTGCTAGGAGGGCCTCACGCCGCGCCAGGCCCTGCAGGGGGGCCGCAGAACCGAGAGAGCTGCTCCACGCGGGCTGTGAGCTCTCGCCCTGCTCAGGACCGCAGACGCTCCTGCAGGCGACACGCGCGCGCGCTCGCTCGGCACGTGCCTGATGAACGTGGTAACGCTCAAAACATGACCTAGGGTGAAGCGTGGAGGATATCTTCCCACCACATCTAGAAAAAAGAACCGAGACTGTCCTTTTATTGAACGTTTAAGGAAAACTGAACAGAAGCAACAAATGGCCAACGTGGTACCATGTCACGCCCACCTGTTGTTCATCAGCACAGAGCACAGGTGCGACTCTGGGGGCACCCAGTACTGGGCCACGAGGACTACTGCTCACAGCCAGCATGTTAATGTGGTACGGAAACAGAGGAGGAAAAACACCAGAGGGCCCTAGCTCACAACGCACCACATACTTCTTGCTGGCGGTCGAGGGTCTGATGCCCAGGTGCACACGTTGAGCACACAGGCTCAGGGTCCGGTTCCAGCTCCGGCTCCCTGATGTGCACACCAGGCAGCTTTCTCCTTGACTCCAAACCTTGGTGCCCACTGAGGAAAAGGCAGATGTCCTTATTGGTCACTGGGCAGCGTGGCTGACTTCCTGAGAAGTGCCCGGCTTCACAGAGGTTAGGGTGGGAGAGACGGAAGGGTGCTGTGTGGAGCAGCCCCGTCATTCTACAGCAGACAGCCTCATGGGGCGGGTGGAAAGGCTTGCTGCAGGTCCCAAAGCAGACCCAGGACCAGACTGGATCACCTGAGTCTAGCTAGCCCAGCCTACTCATCCCAAGTCTCACCGGCCACCACCTGACTTTCTGAGCTTTAGAAAGCAAACGTGGGGGCCGCTGACCCACAACAACCATGCCCAAATCCCACATCCAGCAGCCACTTGCTCTTGAGTGAGAACAAGTCAGGGAACGGCTGACAAACGGTGGCTTCCACTTGCTCTGAGGTTGCCGTCCCAAACACCTGAGGGTGATCACTCCTCGGCTGTCCCTGCTGTGCAGACACTTAGGGTTATTCATGAGCACCTGGCCTGCCTGCTCAGGTGAGGACTTGCCCATGACTCCAGCACAGTGTGCAGGGGTTCGCTGCCACCCTCCCTTCCCCCAGCCCCGCAACCACAGAGCAGGAGGGGCTCTCAGGTCTCTGCCCTGCTTCCTGTAGGAGCCTGTGGCCCACCCCCATGACCCAGTGCATGTACCTTCTCTTCCATCCTCAGGCTGCAACAGGAACATATCTGAATGCTGGGTGCCTCTGTCCACATCTTTCTTGACTCTCTGCAAAAGGAACAGGGAGTCGTGTGAGAACTAGCCAGGCGCCACCTACAACGCCCCGCACAGCCCCCTCAAGCTTGTGGTCTGCCTTCCTGTTGGGGTGGACGCCCTGGGGGCCTTTGTTCGGATGAGCCTCAAAGAAAATCAGAACTATGACCCGTTCAATTCTGACCTCATTGAGCAGATATAATGAAAAAATATTAGTAATGATTTATTAACCAAGAATAGATTTTGAATGTTAAAAACTGACCACTCTAACAAGAACTGTCGTGAGCGCCCATGGCTCTGCAGCGACTCTGTTCCAGGTGGAGGGCCCCCCCCCCGAGGCCGTCATAAAGTTCCATCACAGTTCCCGTGTGTCCCCAACCCCATCATCTTTCAATTCACGTGCTCGGACTTCCCTGCAAGAATCACATTCACACTTGCTGCCCAAGCCAGCCGGGTGCTACCATTTAAAAACTTTTCTGAGTGTCTCCAACAATGAAACCAAGGTTTCCCAGCCCTGAGTCCTCAGCGTCAGGTCAGCTGCATTGGCCCAGACTCCCCATCTCTGACGCCCCTCAGGAGTAGAGAAGTCGCTGCTCAGCTGCGCTGCATCTTGGGTCTCCTGAGATGTGTCTGATCTGTCTCTCAGCACTGCACGGGGCTGTGGGCCCCACGGGTAAAGTGCCCTTCCCTTGCAGCACACCAGGGGTGCATGCTGGTGCCATGACTTCCCACTGCTGCTGATCCTGGTCACCTGGCTGTCACCCCCCTCCCCTCCCCCGCCCCAGCCTGTAGCTTTCCACAGTCCTCTGGGGAAGGACATCACTGTGCACAGCCCCGGTTGCAGAACGGAAGTCAGGCTCCACCCCTCAAGGTCAGAGTTGGCTACATAATTTATGTGGAATTCTGCATAGGGATTTGTCCCCTTCCCCTGATTTACTTAGTCATTCAATCATTTGCTTATAATCAAATGGACTCACAGATTTTTATGTTCTACTCTGGGCTGTAAATCCAGTCCGCTTTACTTACTTTGCTGCTAAAACCGCTGAACTTTGGCCACTGGAAACCCTTTCGGTGGCTCCTGTGTCCGTCTGATACAGCCCGTAATGTGAGTTTCCTATAAGCACACCCTTAGGTTGGGGAACCACAAGACCCTCCAGCCTCATCCTGTACTTTTTTTGATCCAGGCCTGGAATCCACCATTTCCCCGAGGAGCCCCAGGTCCTCTAACTGGACATGATTAGAAACTGCGATCTGGGCACCAGGAGTGCTCGCTGCTGCGGTTACTTCTACACACACCCCGAGAGAGAGAGAGAGAGAGAGAGAGAGAGAGAGAGAGAGAGAGAGAGA
>NW_027397108.1:10107903-10276667 GCF_003265705.2 Callorhinus ursinus
AGAGAGAGAGAGAGAGAGAGAGAGAGAGAGAGAGAGAGAGAGAGAGACACACACACACACACACACACACACACACACACACACACACACACACGAGACAGGATCAGGAAATACGGACACATACCTCCTTTCCTCTCAAACACAGGTATGCCTTTACTACAGGGGGGAGAAGCTGGTCTCCTTTTGGAAAACAAAGCCACAATCCAACTGTCCACAGACTGGACATGTGACCTGACTATCCTAAAGCCCAGGAGGTTCAGGATCGGCCCTGAGTGGGGAATGGCCTGCATCTCCGGAAATGAAAACTCGGGTTGCACCTCTCTGGTTTTCCTTCCGGACACATTTGCAGGATTCAAATGAGGCAATGTCTGCACATTATTCAGACAAGATGTTTGCACAGCGGGAGGGACTACCCTTCCACACCAAAAGGCCCAGCACGTGCAGGAACTGAATTCACACCCAGAGGCCCCACCCGCTGGGGGGACCTGGAACGAGTTCAGTGACCGCTCTGTTGCTAGAGACATAAGTTACAGCTGAGCTGCAGCCCCCGCGTCGCTGCACCTGCTGACCTGCGTGCTGTGGCAGCGGCCAGAGCCTACTAGTTAAGGGGGCTCTTCTATGCTGTACCAATTAAACACCTCCTCTCAAGGCCCACGAGCCAGAAGCCTTCCTGAGAAGGGCGATGCCACAAGCCCAGGGCCACAGCCTGGTGCCGGCCAGTGCGTGGACCAGGGCTCTGGCTGGACGGGGACGGGCAGCCCTTCGGACCAGAGCTCACTGGTGCCAGGGCTGCCCGCCCCACCAGCTCACTAACTCCTCCTGTACAGCAGTTTCTTTTCTTGAAGTGCAGGGACTTGCCCAAAATCCAGTCTGTGGTCCTCACAGGGACCCACAGGAAGCTACCTGTGTAATGCTGTTGTTGTGCCACTGCCTTTAAAGGGCACGGCCAGGCTTCCCACGAGATTCAACAGGCCTGGTGGAGGAAGCAAGTCTGCACAAGCCTTGGGAGACGTTGAACTCCCGTCTCGGCAGTGTGACGTTCCGTACAGTGCCTCAGCCTCTCTCTAGGGAGGGGCACTTGTGTAAGAGGCTGAAACTAGGTGCATTTTACAAAGAATGTATTCCCCCGCTCACACGTTTCTGTCCACTGCAGTACTAATGGAATCCATGGAATCCAAAGACACTTTCGACAGAGACGTGTATCAAGCGTTACAACATTACACTGCAAAACAACATAACTATCTCCAAAACGACTCAGAGTGTGCCTGAAACCCAGGCACCTCCTCACACTGCACTCACACCCTGCACTCGGGTCTTCAAATCAGCAGCTCTAGCTCCCTCAGCCTCAGATGTGGAGATTCAACCTCCTGGGCCACCCCAGTTTCAGGGCAATCTGACCCTACTAAGGGGCGGCAACGGCTCCGAGACGAGTAAGGGAGGGCCCTGCGCTGCTGCGCTCTGAGGACCCTTTGTTTGTCAACTGTCCACTCTCTGGGGCCTTCCCCAGTTTGTCCCCAGAGGGTGGGGAGAGGCTCCAGACAGAGTGGCTGTAACCTGGTTGAAAGTCAAACATGAAAAGGACCGTGTGGGAGAAGCACCTTCAAGGAACCTATGTTCCCAGGGCCAGTGAAAGCACCCTCCTCAGCACATCCCAACCAGGGCCTGCGGGGACAAAGGAAGATGCCACATGCCACCGGGAGAAGGTGCTCCTGCAGCTCCTGGGGAGCGGGTGAGGCGGGGCAGGGCAGGGAGGCCCATGGCCTCGTCGCTCCTGTCCTGATGGCTGAGAACCAGCACGGAACCACCCACAGAAACTACCCCATGTGCATGAGACGTCCTCCCCAAAGGCAAAGAGGAGCTACTTTAAGACAAGCCATGAATGCCGGGCTCACAAGTCCAAAAGGTGCAGACGGCCCTGCCCCCTCTCTCGAAGCAGCCAGCATTGCCAACCAGCCACCTCAGCATCTTGGCAACGGGAGGTCCTTTTATAAAGTTAGCACAATTTCATTCTGGTTCCCTTGGATTCACAACAGCAGCAAGCTTTCAACACCTGGCAAGGGACAGCTGAGGTGCCCAGGTGGACCATCTGTGATACACGAAACCACCAAGAGGCCGTCTCTCCCACACCTCACAAGTTCAGACCCTGCTCTGCAGGCCGCCCCCCGGCCACTTCCAAGGCATCTGCACTCGATGCCGTGTTTGGCGGCTGTCAGCTCACTGCCATGGTGCCCAACCACACCTGCCCTAGGCGGGGACACTGGGCAGGAAGGAGCACTCCGCAAGTCCAGGCTCCAGGACCGTGAAGTGGGTTCCAGTCAGGACTCAGGCAGCCCATCACCCACTTAGACTAACACCCTAATATTCCATAGCAGCCCTAACTCCCATTTTGCCCTGACTGGGATAAATCCCCCATGGATCCAAACAGACAAGCTCTTTACTGTGATTCAAACGCCAAAGGCCTGGAGCAAGTGGTCACTGAGGGAAGTGGACCCAGCTTGTCCACACCCCTAGCCGGTGTTCCTAGTTGGAGAAGAGCAGTTGTTGAGAAGAGACACTATTCTGATTAAATATCCTCTTTAAAGTGGCGTGAGCATCACAAGGCTCCCTTCTGTATCCCGTCTGGTTCACTCTATGAAGCACAAGATGTGGGCACAAGCTTGTGGCCAAAGCAACCTGTTTCTCAGGCCCTCCCATCTATCAAACATCTAGCTAAGGCCAGAACACCAATCAACGTTCTCTTTCCAGAACAAAGGCCGACCACTTCCTGAGCGGTAGGGCCATGGCTCACTAGGGTGAAAGGAGTGGGAAGAAGGTGGAAGCGGGACACCCCGCCAGGGCAGGACGGACTCCTTGCCTGCGTCACCCCAACCACCAAGAGGCGACCTGCTCGGCCCCCCACGTCAGAGGGCCCATTCCATATGTGGGAAACGACACTTAAAACCACAATGAGACACCACACATCCGCCCAGAATGGCCGAGAATAAAAAAGACTGGTGGCATCAAGGGTTGGCAAGGGTGTGGGCAGCCCACACTGAGACATGCCCCACCCTGTAACCCAAGCAGTCCCATTCCTGAGCATCTGCCCAAGAAACCAGAAGGTAGAGCCACACAGTGACCTGCACAGAACACTCACAGCAGCTTTGTTCACAAGGGTCAAAAACCGGAAACAGCCTGGTGTCCACCAATAAAGAACTGAGAAACTTTGTGTCACAGTGGAATACTGCTTGGCACGAAGAAGCAAGCAACTAAAACGTGCAACGTGGTCAGATCGCAAAAGCACACTGAAGGAAGGACACCTTCCTCCACCGAGCACATCTGTCACAAGTCCTAGAACAAGCACGCTGAGGACAAGGTGGGACAAAGCAGAGACTGGCACCTGCCTCCAGGTGGGGGAAGGGCATGGCAGATGAGGGCTTCCGAGCACCCACACACATGCATCTGTCACAACCAGCAGGTACACACTTAAAATGTGTGCACGTCACTGCAGAGAAACTGTACATTAAAAATGGAATGTTGAGGAGTGTCTGGCTGGCTCAGCCGGAGCAGCATGTGACTCTTGAGCTCAGGGTCAGGAGTTTGAGCCCCCTGATAGGTGCAGAGAGGATGTAAAATAAATAAAGTTAAAAACAAAAAAACCACTTGAATGCTGAACTCTACATGCTGGTATGCATGCTCCAGTATTCAGGGGGAAGTGACCAATATCTGCACTTTTCTCTAAAATACGCCCAGAAAGATGATGGGTGGATGATGTGAACAGCTACATGAAGAAGTGTGGACAGCAGAACGCTAACTACAGAAGGGTCTGGGTGGGGGGACGTTAAGTGCTTGTAAGTCACTCTATGTTGGAGAAATTTTCAAACTATGAAGGCTAAGAAAAAGCCTGTGGTGAGACGCCACCTCATCTCTCTGGGGCTCACAGGCGCATGCAAGCTGGTGAGGGGCTGCTTATGGGCTGCCGACACTGTGCAGGGCACCCTGTGTGGGGGACACAACCAGAGCCAGCACGTCACACACTCACTCCAGCGTGTCTGCACCGCTCACAGCAATGACAGCCTCTACTATAATTAAACACTGTACGTAGTGCCTGGTGTCTGTGGCTTAGGCATCAAGAGCATGCTCCCCCCAATACAGAATTACTCACACTGCAGCATGTTCAGGCCATATGGGTTACAACATAATATGGCTTAATGTGGATGAAAAAAATCTTAATATATTCACAGGGGAACAGATGAACACTACATCCATCTCTACTTCAATAGAAAGTGTTTCTATTAAACCAATTCGCAATCCTATTTGGAAGTTCCATTCCTGGTGAAAAAGGCAACAGAGAGGAGGAGCTCCTGGTTCCCTGTCAGCCGCGTCTTACCTGTTTTGAGTAGCCCCCATAGATGACAATGCTGCCCTGGGGGGTGACGGACATCTGGCAGCCTGACCGAGGTGTGGGCCCAGCCCCTAATGGGGCTAGTCTGCTCCAAACGAACGTGTCCAGGTTAAAGGCGTACACATCATTGTAGTAGATGTAATCTCTGGTTATAACACAGGGACACAAACGAGGAGGTGGGGACATTAAAAAGTGAACCTGATTTCAAATTAAAGGTAAATTTTCTGCCATTTGTAGTAAGTTATTGGTTTCATTAAAGTTTAAATCCACATGGGGCGCCTGGGTGGCTCAGTTGTTAAGCGTCTGCCTTCAGCTCAGGTCATGATCCTGGGGTCCTGGGATCGAGCCCCGCATCGGGCTCCCTGCTCATCGGGAAGCCTCTTTCTCCCTCTCCCACTCCCCCTGCTTGTGTTCCCTCTCTCGCTGTGTCTCTCTCTCTGTCGAATTAAAAAAAAGAAAAAAAAAAAAGTTTAAATCCACATGAAGGGACCGCGGGCATATGTGAGTTTGCATCTGGAAACTAGAGATAATGCTAGCTTAAAGAATACAGTAATTTGCCTGGATCTGAAAGCCTTTTTAGTCTGAAAGTTATACCATACCTCCTGACAAAGCTTACAAAATCACTATCTTGCAAATTGTTACATTAGGTTTCCACGCGTGTAATTTTAAATCATGAATTACAGAGCCAGGTGAATACTCAGACACTTAAGAGTTGGGCTAGGGCTGGGAGGAGACCCTGAGCTGGGCTGAGCATTCCTGAAGCCGGTGTGCCTAGAGGCCCGTCCCGGAGGCCCAGCAGCCCGGCAGCAGCAAGAGGGCCCTGCCTAGTGCGCCTGGGACTGAAGTGGCCAAGGACTCGACTGCAGAAGGAGCCCTGAGAAGGAGCCCGTGCGTGGGAAAGCAGCGACTCAAGGATGCAGTGTTCTGATGTAACGTCATGGACAGTCACAGGCAAAGCCAAGGGGCTTCAGGTCAGAATGACATGAGAAGAGTAAGAGGTGCTCTCCAGGTATTCAGAACAGACAGCCAGGCCTGAAGTGAGAAGCCATCCCACGGTCTGAGCCCGAGTGGGGCGCCCCGCAGCCAGCGTGTGGAAAGGCCGCCAGGAGAGGAGCGCTGGCCAGAGGCCAGGGTCCTCTGCCAACATAGAGCACGGGGCACAGGATGCCACCTGGCAGGTGCCCCTCCTGACCAGCACCCACGGAAACACACCTTCTGTAGGACGGCTTTTCATACGTGAACAGAGAACACGAAGGCTCAGAGTTGAGAAGGCATTACTAGATTCTACTGTTTCCTCAGATTTCACCCTGCAGATTTTCAGTAAAAAATTCTATTCTAGGGGCGCCTAGTGGCTCAGTTGGTTGGGCATCTGCCTTTGGCTCAGGTCATGGTCCCAGTGTCTTGGGATTGGGCCCCATGTCGGGCTACCTGCTCAAAGGGGAGCCTGCTTCTCTCTCTGCCCCTGCTCGTGCTTTCTTTCTCTCTCAAATAAATAAAATATTAAAAAAAAAAGTGCTGTTCTACACATAAATAACATAAATATCAACTGTTCCCTGGTTTTCACAAGTCAGACTAACTTGTCTCACAGGGAAGCTGACTGCACAGGTAGCTCTACTACCACCGTTTCTCCTATGTGTTTAAATACTTTATAAACAGTAACTCTGAGCAAGGTAACAGATGATAACAGTTTTGAAAATAGTTCTGATTTTGAAAAAGTTGCAGATTACAACCATTATAAACCTTGATCCACTTTCTAACCTGTGAGCTCCCAGGGGAAGGGCCTGTGTTGGCCCCACCATCGTGTACACAAGCAGTGAATTAATGTACCAGCAGACTCACGAATCCCCGTGTGTGTGTGACAAATAATTCCTAGTTTTAAAAGTGTCCAGAATAAATAATAAATGACAATCCCTTAGGTATAAACTTTTACAAACAGCCGGGCTCTCTCATCTGATACGGCAATAACCCGCTGCACACCTGCAGGGTGGGAGGGTGGGCTGCCCGAAAATGAGCAATCTTCTGTGGAGGCCACACTCCTCTAGGCACTAGGGAGCCTGGTTTCCTCATCTATGACGTGGGACCACGACCTGCTCTACCAACAGGACGGTCTTTGAGACTCAACATTAAAGCATTATTACACCCATGTTACACATTTAAGGACACAAAAATCATTCCTGTTTAAGTTGAACTGAATTATGCTTTTAAAATCCCCAAGAGTATTTAAGAATTTATATCCCCTTTTCTCAATTAATAAAACATCTTTAATTCATGAAGACAAACTGCAGCTTTAATTGAGCCAAATCTACACCACAACACCTCAACTAAGACCGGGGTAATGAGGGGTATGAAACACAGCAAGACTCCTACCGCGGACCTCCTCCTTCACATCCATGCACGACGACTGATTTAGAAGCCAGTCATCATCAGAAAAAAATCATGTGACAGAAATGTGAGAGGTACCATGACAGTTCGTATACTGATGACTCTGCTATTCCTTAAGCGGTGAGGAGAGGGACGCATAGAACGTGGCCACTGGGAGAGACACGCGCCCACCCTCCTCCTCCACGCAGGGCCTGGTCAGAGGCAAAGCACAACACACGGGCCTTTGCCAGGCAGGACAGCCTTGTCGCGTTACACAACCCAGCACTGCAGGACGATGATGACAGGAACACAGACCTGTCACCACACGTCCCGTTTCTTGGGACTGAACTTGGGACCTTCAAGAGGCTATGGTGTGGACGACAGGCTCCCAACAACCGGAAAGCCGGTGAGCCTGGCCTGGCGTGAGCACACACGGAGCACACGATCACAGCAGCTCATGCCAACGTGGCCACACATGGGCACACGGGAGGCCCCTCCTCAGACATCACTGCTCTCGCTGCACTCCCCAGCACTGAGAAGTTCAAAGTTATTTTATTTATTTATTTTTAAGATTTTATTTATTTATTTGACAGAGAGAGACACAGCGAGAGAGGGGACACAGCGAGAGAGGGAACACAAGCAGGGGGAGTGGGGGAGGGAGAAGCAGGCTTCCCGCCGAGCAGGGAGCCCGATGCGGGGCTCGATCCCAGGACCCTGGGACCATGACCTGAGCCGAAGGCAGGCGCTTAACGACTGAGCCACCCAGGCGCCCCTTCAAAGTTATTTTAGGCCAGAGGCTCTCAGAGTGGGGTCCCCTGGCCAGCAGCAGCAGCATCACCTCTAAGTTTGCAGAAATGCAGATTCTCAGATCCCGCCCCAGGCCTATTGAGTCAGAAACCAGAGGGTGGGGCTTGGCAACCAGACTTTCAATAAGCCCTCCGGGGGATGCTGTACCAGGCTAACGGTGGAGAATCCTGTGTTACATAGGACTGGCCATATCATTTGCAGGTCTCGGTGTAAAATAAAAATGCAGAGCCCATTGTTCAGTAACTATTAAGAATTTCAAGACACTGACAGCAGAGCATGGGGGCCCTGTGGAGTTGCCTTCGCTGCATATCCATGCACAAAGCTGGCTCTGGTTTTAGGGATGGGCAGCATCTTTCATGTGTATTCAGAATGGCTCTTCCTACAAAAAGTCCACTCCTTACTGTTTCAGGAAAGAAAGATGTCCTGCTATTGGTACCAACCTTGTACTCTCATGGAAGCCACCAAAAAGGATTAACTGTCTCTTCCAGGCTACCATCCGATGTCCACTCCGACCTGAAGGGCCTCCTGTTGATCTGAAATGAAGGAAAAAAAAAAAAAAAAAAAGACTACTTTTTACACCAATTTTGGTTTCATAAGCACCTACCGAGTACCATTTAACTTGACCACAAGTAACCCAGACCATCCTGAGTCTAGCTAGCTGCTGTAAACGTGGAGAATCAAATAGGAGACAGTTTCCATGACCTTGGAGTAAAGACCTCTGAGAGCAAGCAGGGACTTAGATACAGAAACTGGACTCCATTAAAACAGAAAACCTCAGCTCTTCAAAATAAACCATTACAGAATAAAACAGCAGGAGATGGAAAGGGGGAGGAGATTTCTGCAAACACTCATCTAACCAATGACTTGCACTCAGAACACATAGAAGAACTCCTGTATCTTACAAGTAAAATAAATCCAATAAAATTATAGCAAAAGGTTTGAACAGAAGGCTGAATAAAAACAGGAAAGAAAACACACACAAATGGCCAACAAAAGCAGCAAGAGATGGTCACCTCCCTCCATCATCAGTTGTTCGGTGAACAAGCTGAGAGCACAGTGTGCTCCCTACCACAGGCCACTAGCGGCCAAAACCCAATGACAGGATCAAGTCCTCAGGAAGCACGAACCGAGAGCTGGGTCCCTCACACAGCACGGGGGCAGGTGTAAGATGGCATGGCCACTGCGACCGTTCCTTACACCGTGAAATGCACTTGGCACACAACCTGGCAATGGGATGCCAGATCCTTACTCAGATATGAAAACACAAGTGCATACAAAGACCTACATACATACATTGAGAGAAGCTTGATTCAGAACTGTCAAAAACCAAAAGCAGCCAAGAGATGCCTCCACGAGTGAATGACTAGTGCAGCACGTTCATACAATGGAATACTTGTCGGCAACAAAAGGGGGCTGTCTCCTGCTACACACAATACGGACAGGTCTCAAAGACATCACACTAGCAAAAGCAGGCACCAGAAGAGCACGTACTGTAGGATTCCACTTCTAGGAGATTCTTAAAAAGGCAAAATCAACCTATGGTGATGAGTGTAGCTGCCTAGGGCCAAAGATTACAAGAGGACTGACAGCAAGTGAGCAGGAGAGAACTTTGGAGTGACAGACACCTCGTCTGTCCCAAGTATGGCGGTGGTTAGACAGGTCTCTGTATTAGCCGAAACTCCTCTCAAACCGTCCAGCTAAAAGGTAGCCATTTTACTGAATGTGATTTTTATCGCATTAAACCTGATATTAAAATACATGGCAATAAATAACAGAAGGGACTCTTGAGTTCTGGTCTGGCATACAAGGGACTTGGAAGTCACAACTCTGTCCCAACAAGTAGAAAAGTTGAACAGATTGAAAGTCAACAACTCTTCTTGGATCCCACACAGGTCAAACTGCTGGCCCCAAAGTAAAGACAGGTGAATACAGGAGTCACGCTTCCAGAAGCAGAGGCTCACGAGCAGACACTGCCAGGAAAACCTGAACTGGACGGACTGCTGGAGGCTCAGTGCAGCCACACTCAGAGTGGAACACTCCAGGGGGACCCGGTCACTCCAGGGTCCTCACCATGCCATGAGATTTACCCGAGGGGCTCAAATGCATTCCCACAGTAAGTATCACAGAAAAATTCCCTCGTGCTTCTGGCAGAGGCAGGGAGGGGAGAAGGAACCATTCTGAAAAGCGCCTGAGCATTCTGTTCCTCTTTACATTCTGTTCCCTCAGGGGAAACTAGCTAACCAGAGCCCACTGTGTGCTGGAGCAGTATCAGAGCCAAACTGACCCAAAGAAGAGAAATGCCCAACTCCAGCTCCCTCTGGGCATGCTGGCCCACCTACGAAGGGGAGGAAAGAAACTGAGAGGCACTTGGGAAGTTCCCAGTCTGAGGCAGAGGCTCAATAAAGACCTGAAACCTCCTCACAGGACAAGCGCACGCCTCCCCTCCTCACACACCTCACCACCACACTCCCGAAGGCCTATTTACGACACTTCCTCCTAACTGGTACATCACATCCTGCTAGCGAGGGGACACTTACAAGGCACCCGGAAAGGCAAAAAACACAGTCTGAGGGTTCAGAGCAAGCACCAGAACCAGACAGGCAGGGGTGCTGGAACCACAAGACCGGGAATTTAAAACAACTGTGATGACTACGCTAAGGGCTGCAACGGATAAAGCAGACAGCATGCAAGGACAGATGGACAATGAAAGCGGTGAGACAGAAATCCTAAGAAAGAACCAGAAAGAAATACAAGAGTTCAAACCACTAACAGAAACGCAGACTGCCCAGAATGGCTCGGACGGGGTCACGAGCAGGCCGATGTGGTTGAGAACCCCCGAGCCAGAGGATGCAGCAACGAAAAGCTTGAAAACCCAAAACCAAGGAGAACCAAGACTGGGAAAAAACAAAAACAACATCCGAGGACTGGGGGACAATTATGCTAAAGGTGTAGGAGAAGCACAGCGGGCTTGCCAGAAGGAGAAAACAGAGGAAGAGAAGAAAAATACGAAACGACGAGAATTTCCCCAAACTGAACTCTGACATCAAACCTCCGATGCAGGATGGTCAGCGGACACTAAGCGGGCTACATGCCAAGAAAGGATACCGAGGCCTGTTATTTTCAAATTACAGAAAAGCAAAGATAAAGGAAAAATCCTGAAAGAAGCCACGGGAAAAATAACACCTTACCTACAGAGAAACAAAGATGAGAATCAAATCCAACTCTTGCTCAGAAACCGTGCCAGCAAGAGGAGAGTGGAATGAAGTATTTACAGTGGTGGGAGAAAAACATCAGCAACACACAACTCTGTGCTCTGCGGAAGTACCCTTCCGAAGTGAAGGAGAAATAAGACTTTCTCCGACAAACCAAAATTAATGGACTTGGTTGCCAATAGACCTGCCTCACAAGAAATGAGAGAGAGAAAGAGAGAGATTTGGGTCAGTAACCTGGATCTACATAAAGGAAGGAAAAGAACTGAAGAAGGAATAAAGTGAAGGTAAAATAAAAGCTTTTTTCTTACTCTTAACCGATCTAACAAATAACAGTTTGTTCCCAGTGACAGAAGCAGCGATGCATGTGACTGTGGGCGTCTATATACACGTTCGTAAGCTTGTTCCTATCAGTGAGAGAAAAGACAGCAATGATACAAGGACAAGGGAAGGAACGAAGATTATTTTGCTCTTTCAACGTATCCACACAACTCATGAAGTGGTACAGTGTTACCCGAAGGTGGACCTGGATTAGTTGTAAGTGTACACTGCCAATCATAGGGCAGCCACCAAAAACAGTAAAAACATTGGTATAACTGATATGCTAAGAAAGGAGAAAAGTGGAATCCTACAACATGCTCAATTCAAATCATAAAAAACCACCAAAAAGAGTCAAAGACAAACAGAGGAACAAAGGACAAGAGCAACAAACAGAATACAGTAACAAATACGGTAGATAATCCAGTATATCAATAATCACTTTGAACGTTAATGGTCTAAATGCACCATTTAAATGACAGAGATCATCAGAGTAGATAAAACACAAGACCCAGCTATGTGTTGTCTACAAGGAACCCACTTTAAACATAAAAGTAGATAAAAAATATACAGACAAAAAGTAGACACATGGAGGGGCGCCTGAGTGGCTCAGATGGTTAAGCATCTGCCTTCGGCTCAGGTCATGATCCCAGGGTCCAGGGATCGAGTCCCATATTGGGCTCTCTGCTCAGCGGGGAGCCTGTTTCTCCCTCTGCCTCTCTCTCTCTGTCTCTCATGCCTCTCTCTCTCTCTCTCTCTGTCTCTCATGAATAAATAAAAATCTTAAAAAAAAAAAAAGTTTTAAAAAAAGTAGACACATGGAGAAGATATACCATGCCGACAACTAATCAAAGAAAAGTAAGAGTAACTACATTTCAGAGAGAGCTGACTTTAAAGCAAGGAAAGTTACCAGGGATTTAGGTGGGCATTACCTAAGTATACAAGGATCAGCTCTCCAAAGAGATGAGACGTAACAGTTCTTAACATGTACAAACCCAACAACAGAATGTCAAACTATATGAGGCAAAAACTAACAGAAAGGCAAGGAGAAACAGACTTATCTGCTGTCACAGTTGGAAAATTCAACGCCCCTCTCTCAAAAATGGACAGACACAGCAGCAGAAATCAGCAAGGACAGAGCTGAACTCAACACCACCATCTATCAACGGGATATAACGGACATTCACAGACCACTTCATCCAACAATAGGCAGAATACGTTCTTCTCAAGCTCACCTAGAATGTTCACCATGAGAGACCACGTTCTGGGCCACAAAACACACCACAGCGAGTTGAAAAAAAAGAGAAATCATACAATGTCTGCTTTTAGACCACAGTAGGATTAAACTAGAAATCAATAACAGAAAGATAGCTGGGAAATCCCCAAATACACAGAGATTAAAACAACACCCTTATAAATAACATGTGGGTCAAAGAAGAAATAGAAAAGTTTTTTAAAAGATTTTATTTGTCAGAGAGAGAGAGAGAGAGAGAGAGAGAGAGAATGAGCACAAGGGGGGGGGGGGGGAGTGGCAGGCAGAGGGAGAAGCAGGCTCCCTGCTGAGCAAGGAGCTCAATGAGGGGACTCAATCTCAGGACCCTGATCATGACCTGAGCCAAAGGCAGATGCTTAACCAACTGAGCCACCCAGGAGTCCCTAAATAGGAGAAAATTTAAAATATTTTTAACTAAATGAAAATGAAAACACAATTTATCAAAATTTGTGGGATGCAGTGAAAGCAAGCGCTTAGAAGGAAATTTGTAGGACTGAATGCACATATTAAAAAAGAAAAAAGATCTAAAGTCAGTAATCTAATTTCTACCTTAGGAAACTTGAAAAAGGAGAGGAAACTAAACCCAAAATAAGCAGAAGAAAAGAATGAGAGCAGAAATTAGTATTGTTGAAAACTTTGGAAAATTTTGAAATATTTGGAAAATAGAGAACAACAAAGCCAAAAGCTGATTCAATAAGCCTCTAGGCAAGCTCAGAAAAAAAGAGAACACAGGGCGCGTGGGTGGCTCAGCTGTTAAGCGTCTGCCTTCGGCCCAGGTCATGATCCCGGGCTCCTGGGATCGAGCCCCGCATTAGGCTCTCCGCTCTGCTAGAAGCCTGCTTCTCCCTCTTGAGCCACTCCCCCTGTTTGTGTTCCATCTCTCGCTGTCTCTCTCTGTCAAATAAATAAAATCTTTAAAAAGAAAAAAAAAGAGAACACAAATTACTAATATCAAAAATGAAAGAGGGACCATCACTAAAGATTCTATAGAAATTAAAAAGATAAAGAAAAAAAACAACAAACCAATACTATAAACAACTCAATGCCCACAAATTTGATAACCTGGATAAAGTGGATCAATTCCTTAAAAGACATAATTTACCAAAATCCACACAAGAAGAGGACAATCTGAATAGGCTGACATCTATTAAAGATACTGATCTTCCAAAACAGAAAGCACCAGGTGCATAGGGGTTCACGGTGAATTCTACCAAACATTTAAGGAAAAAAATGATACCAATCTTCTATCATCTCTTTCAGAGCACAGCTTCTATCGTCTATCCAGCATTACCCTAATACCAAAACCAAATAAAGACATTACAAAAAAAGACTACAGACCAGTATCTCTCAGAAACCTATGTGCAAAAATCCTCAATATTAACAAATCGAATCCAAAAAGATATAAAAAGAATTACACACTATGACCAACTGGGATTTATCCCAGGTATGCAAGGCTGGTTCCACATTCTAAAATCAACTAATATAACCCATCGCATTAAAAGACTAAGAAAGAAAAGTCACATGATCATACCAATAGATGCAGAAAAAGCATCTGTCAAAATCTAACACCTATTCACCATAAACTCTCTCAGTAAACTAGGAATAGAAGGGAATATTCTGAACTTGATAAAGATCTACAAAAAACCTACGATTAATATCATACTCAATAATGAGAAATTGAAAGCTTTCCCACTAAGATCAGGTACAGGGCAGGGATGTCACCTCTCGCCACCCCTTTCAACATTGTCATAGAAATCCTTGCTAATGCAATAAGGGAGGAAAAGGAAATAAGAGGTATAAATATTGGGAAGGAAGATATAAAACTGTCTTTGTTTGCAACTAACATGATCTATGTATAAAATTTGTAAGAACTGACCAAAAAACTCCTGGAACTAGTAAGTGATTATAGCAAGGTTGTAGGCACCAAGATTAATATACAAAATTGCTTTCCTACATACCAGCAATGAACAACTGAAATTTGAAATTAAAAACAAGACTATTTATATTAACACCCCCAACAGGAAATACTGAGCATAAATCTAATAATATGTACAAGATCTATTTGGGAAAAACTACAAAACTATGATGGACAAAAATCAAAGAACTACATAGAGGGATAACCCATGTTCATGTATAGAAGATATGGTATTGTCAAGATGTCAGTTCTTCCCAACTTAATCTATGGATTCAATGCAATCTCAACCATAATCCCACCAAACTGTTTTATGGGTATGGACGAATGGATTCTAAAGTTTATATAGAGAATTAAAAGACCCCAAATAACCAACACAATATCGAAGAAGAACAAAGTTGGAAGACTGACCTACCTGACTTCAAGACTTACTATGAAGCTAAGTAATCAAGACAGTGTGGTGTTGGAACGCCTGGGTGGCTCAGTCGCTGAAGTGTCTGCCTTCAGCTCAGGTTGTGATCTCAGGGTCCTGGGATCAACCCCCACATCAGGCTCTCTACTCAGCAGGGAGTCTGCTTCTCCCTCCCACTCTCCCTCTGTGCTCACGTGCTTGCTCTCTCTCTCTCTCTCTCTCTCTCTCAAATAAGACAGTGCGATGTTGGTGGAAAGAGTAAACAAACTGATCAACGGGATAAAACAGAAAGCTCAGGATTACACCCCCATGAGTACAGTCTACTGGTCTAACCTGGACTTCATTAAATTTTAAAACTTCTGCTCTACAGAAGAAAATAATAGGAGAATCAGAAGCCACAGCCTGGGAGAAAATATGTGCAGAAAACACATTTGAGAAAGGATCAAAATCTACAATATAACTCTTAAAACTCAACAATAAGAAAACAACTGGATTTTTAAAAAGCTGACATACCTGGGCACACTTCCTATGTTCTTACAGATCACAAGTCTCAACTCCTACGAGAGAACCACCTCTAGGTGCCTCTGCTTCCTGCATGCTGCCTTGGTGGCTCTCAAGGCCCAGCTCTCCCACCTACAGAATCCAGTCAAAGTCCACCTCCCTCAACAACTCCAGGCTGCAAAGGATGGCTACAACCTGAACCATGCAGTCCAGCCTTACTTATACAATGCGTTCTTCTTCATTTATTTTTGTGCATTATACAGAGCTTCCCCCAAAACTAGGTGCCATTAAAAAATACATCAACAGAGGCACCTGGGTGGCACAGTCACTTAAGGTCTGACTCTTGGTTTAAGCTCAGGTTATGATCTCAAGGTCGTGAGACAGAGCCCTATGTCAGGCTCCACACTCAGCATGGAGTTGGCCTGAGATTCTCTCACCCTCTCCCTCTGCCCCTCCCGCTAATGCTCACGTGCTCTCTCTCAAATAAATAAATCTTTAAAAAAAAAGCCACCAAAACACAGAATCTCAAAACGAAAAGGAAGTTCAAACTGCCCAATGTGTCCTCTTCGGCAAATTCCAGACGAACAGCTCATCACACACTGCTGTGAGGACCCCCAGGGTCTTCCCTATTCCAAACCAGAACCAATTCCATTCTCTCCACCTTTCCCCAAATGCTTGATCACATGGTCTCTCTCCCCTAAGGCCCTCAGTTTATTAATGTCCCAACGAATGTGTCACTCAAAATAACCATCATACTCATCAGTGGAAAGTCAACCAAAAGGAATCGATACCTGTTCTTGGATGCCATACCCTGTTAATCCAAACTTTAAGCATTAGCCTTTGGGTAGCCTCACCATGTGCTGATGCCAACCAGGATTACTAATTACTAAATCCCTCCTCTTCTACTAGCAAGGGCAACTTTTTATAGTCAGCTCTCTTAATCCTATATTTACATGCAACCTACAAGAGACACTTCTCCCACTTCAATTTCATCTTGCTGGATTTGGTCCATGAAGGTAATTTTGGATGCTGAATTTGTCAACCAATTTATTTGCTCTCCTTTCCAGCTTTGTATCACCCACAAACTCAGTAAGCCTATTTTTAAATCCAAATTCATGATAAAAATACCAAATGAACAGGGCTCAGAAGGAGGGTCTGGGCCCCCCACGATACCAGCAGCCGCAGATTCACGCCCCTGCTGGGCGCTGACGTCATCTGGCACCCTGCACGTGGCAGCGGCGCTCTCCAGGCGGCCTTGCTCACAGGCTGCGGCAGCCGCGCAGCCACCTCCATCCGCTCTGTGCCGCTGCTCTGGACGTGGGCCGCCCTGCACAGCAGCACGTTACAGAGGCTAAGAAGAAAAACACCAAGCATGCTGGCAACAGGTAAACTCCCTTCTGAGCAATCTTCTGATGGAATACTTTAAAAGTACAATCTGGGGAACGAGTTTTCGTTCAACAACTGAACTAACATGGAGCTTCCGATTCTACTCCAAAAAGTTACGCAGGAGACCCGAATGCTACGTGAACCTAAAGGCCCACTGTCATCGCTCGATGACACCCGGCAGCCACAAGGCTGCAGGTTCAGGGCCCTCGCTCAGCTTCCTGTCCACGAATCCCAGGGGTGCTCGCTCCTCTGGTGAGGCAGGCATGAAACACTCAACTCCCTTTTTCTGGCAGCAGCCAACTATCACTGTTTTGTAACCAAAAAGGGAAACTTTTTCTATAAAATGACTCTATATACCCCTTTAGGAAAATAAAGCCAACCAAAAAAGCCTGTTTATATCTGAATCTTCAACAAGCACTTTGCAATTGCCGTCACTCCTAAATATGGAGTCTTAGAAAATTAACAAGTCCTACTCAGCCAGATCTCTATGTGGCACAAAAATACATGTGCAACGTTGTGGGAGTGAGTGCTCTGAAGTGCGTCTGAGCCGTGTGCCGAAGGGCATTCCAGCAGGGCAAGCTGCCACTCAGCACCACCCAGGTCCCTCTGTCGGCCGCCGCAGTGACATGCACAGGAAACAGCAAGCATCTACTCCATGGCTTCCGGCAGTGTTAGCACCTGGTAGGCAAACGATTCCCTGAAGTTACTTTAAACTTTACATCTTACAAAATGATACACTCTAGTACCATGCCTTACCGGCAGCCCCAAGACGCCTGGTAAGCAAAGGAACCATTTCTCTCATAATCCCTGAGATTCAAGGTCACACAGGTAGACCCAACAGGGAACTTAGTCCAGTGGTTCATCCTCAGAATGGAAAAGGCCCTTCCTCCAAGAATGGTTACAACATGGCCTGAGCAGGAAATATGTACAAGAACATCTCCCTTTTCATTTCCAACAATGTACCTTTGGAATTCAGCCCCCCTTTTCCAAGGATTAACAGATTCTGGGCTTAGTAAGTATAAGGTATTCAGTCACATCATACAGAATAATTAGTAGCAGTCTCTAGAACCCAGGCGGCCTAACAGACTGTATCCTTGTTTTATTTATTTTTTTAAAGGTTTTATTTGACAGAGAGAGACACAGCGAGAGAGGGAGCACAAGCAGGGGGAGTGGGAGAGGGAGAAGCAGGTTTCCCGCGGAGCAGGGAGCCCTATGCGGGGTCGATCCCAGGACCCTGAGATCACGACTTGAGCCGAACAAACGCAGACGTTTAACGACTAAGCCACCCAGGTGCCCCATCCTTGTTTCATTTTTATTTTAACTATTACTATTAATGATAAAACTACTATTTCTGGGGTGTTTATCTTATGCTAGGCATGCTCCTTTTATGGGCCCTCATTCTTAACAACAACCAGATAGGCAGATACTATCTTTAATCCCATTTTACAGACGAGAACATCAAGACCTAGAAGTCAAGAAACACACTAGGCTGGTCAAAGGCGGAGCCAGAACTGAAAGGAGACAGTCTGCCCCAGAACTCACACATGCAACCACCAATTAAGACACTAAGCCACCGCAAACGAAGTCAGAGGTCTGAGCACTAAAGAATCTGTGCATCAATTAACCTGACCACTTACCCTAACGACAGTTTTGATGTCTCACACCTTCCGCATTCCCCCACCATCTGTCTGTGTGTGGGACCCCCCTCCTCACCCAAGCGTGTCGAGAATGATGGTTAGTCAACAGGGCAGGAGCAGGGGGTCTACACACGTTCCTGCCCCCACCTCTCCAGGTGCTGGGCTCCACGCACAGCTGTGAAGGAGGGCAGAGAGCACTCAGACTACAAGCCCAACAGCTCACTGCAGACCCCGGAAAGCAGGGAATATGTATGTTCACTTCTACGTGTGTTTCAGGTCCCAAAATTCACACACTTTAAAATTACGTGGCATGATCCTCACAACTGGATCAGACAAGTAATTCTGACTCCCTCTGCTAATGGTCCTTCTCTCCTAGGATGCCCATGTGTCTCAAATGCAGCATTATTAACATACACACACTAAGTAGGTTTCACTGAGGACCAAATGTTCATGCCTTTCTCAAATCGAGAGAAAACGCACACGCACATTTCTGTGTATTTTTTCACTGAACCATTTTTATTGCTCACCTACAAAGTGCTCTGATGCACATAAAAGTGTTTTAGTTGTACATGAATGTTCCTGGCCAAATTCTGCTTAGACATACACTCAACAGAAACGCACATGTATGCTCATCGTAAGATGGGTCCAGGAATGTTGACAGGAGCACCCCTTTGCAATAATCTGAACCTGGTGACTTTCCAATGCCCACCAACCACCAGACGCAATGTCCTATTTTCATAAGAGAATACTACATAGCCCCAAATGAGCAAACTATTACCACAGGCAACAAAGACAAATCTCACAAAAACAATGCTCAGTGAAAACAGCCAGGAGAATCAAGACTCCCTCTATAGGATGTTCAAAACCAACCTAACCTGCCCTTCAGGTGGGCATGGAGGAGTGACTGCAAGGGGCGCAGGGGGGTTTCAGGCATGGCGATAATGCTCTTTTCTGAGCATTATCTAAGCACAGAGGTGTGTTTGCTTTTGTAAAATTCATCAAGCCGTATAGGACTATGAAAATTCATCAAAGTTCACTTTTTAAAACAGCACTTTCAGAAAAACTCAACTGGCATTTGGTCCCTTTGAAGCCATCAGCACCACGTGGAGAGGCCAACCTCCAAGTAGAGGTGGCTGCAGAGGTGCTCCCCAGCAGGCCCGGGTGCTGGGGGCTGCACCTGGTCCTCGGCACATCCACATGGGTACTGACAGCACTCGGGGCAGTGGCTGGACCTACTGAGGTCACACAGCTTCCGCTGGCAGAACAAGGCATGTGGTGGGATGGGACTCAAGGCCTGTGCTCTTTTCTCCACACGATGCATCCGGTGCATAGCACAGCCATGAAACAAGGAAACACACAGGCAATGGTCGATCAAGGCGCCCCTTTCAGTGATCTGACTTCAGACCTCAGAATAGCAGCTCTTCCCTGACTACCCTATGCAGGCCCTGACTCTTCTCAATGGCAAGCTGAAATCATTTCCCCAAAAGGCACTTTCTTCAGACCAGCCCATGCACGCAAGGATGGGCGGGACACACCTGCCCTATCGGACAACTCAGAAGTCATCAGCTAGAGCAAGACGGAATCCACCCTGCCGTCCCACAAGAAAAACCTGTTTGAAAGCCCAGAAAGGGGCTAAATATACTCCAGATGCCGATTCAATACCACCTTTCTCTGAAGGCCTCCTCAACTGTAAAACTACCCCTCCCGGGAGAAACATTTACCGAGAAATGAATGCAGAGCGCCGGGCTAAATCCTGGGCACAAAACACACTCAAGCTCAGCGTGGGCTCTGCCTGTACCTTCCGGGTGATGTGGGTTCTTCTGGACTCAGAGGCCGTCCCCAGAAACAGTAAACTCCGTGTGCATTTTGAATGAATCTCCTCGCCTCTCTTGCGGCGAGAAGACCAGATGACGGAGCCACATCGCCAGCAGCAGCCCCCTCTCCTCGGCAGCCGTCCACCAGGGCGGCAACGACCCAGTGCCATTCCCAGGAGCAGCACCTCAGCCTACCCAAGGACTCAGCAGGCAGGCTTCCCTCGGGATGCCTCCCGCACACACCCGCAGTCACGGCAGCCGAGGTAAGTAAGTGTGTGCAGCCCGGCCGGGAGGCCAGCCAACAGTCCAGGGCCCTCCAGTTTGCGACAAGCAGTACATTACAGAAGCACCAGCTGCTCTATTTCCTGGTTAAGGGGCTAAGGAATTTTACTCGAGTCTTCTTACTCCTGAAAGGGCAGCGGGCATGTTCCATGTTCACATTAATGAACAAGGCTCTAAATAAGCACGAGACCCACTAGTCACCAAGGCCAATGGATGAGCAACTAGGGCCTCCAGCTGCAGCCCAGGACCGCCTGGATCACTGAGTGGGAAGGGAGGGCTTAAATAAAAGGCAGATTCCTGAGCCCCGTTTGAAACGTGCCCTGAACCAGACTCAATGTTTGGGGTGAGGCGGGCAGAGACGTGCTACTTGGTGCATAAAGCCCAAGAATTCACGAACAGAGGTGTTACCTCAGCTCTGGGCCACAACCCCACAGGTCTCCCAGCCACGGCACCACCGACTATTGCTAGAACACCACACCATTCTCTAGAGAACACTTCCAAAGTGCAAGTAAGGACAGGAAATGACTTACTCCACAGGGCCACTGCCCCGCCGTCTAGGAGCTGCTTCCCGGAGAAGGGAGGTGTGCAAAGACCACCAAACTAGAACCCAGAGTGCCGGCACAGCGCCGGCGACAGGCCTCCTCCCAGCAAGGAGGGAGTGCGGCTGGAGTCTGTGGGAACAGACACGAGGGGAGAGGCGCCGAGACACAGGTGCCCTTTGATTCGGCGATTCTCGTAGACGGTTGTAAATTTTACCGACAGGTGAGAAATAAATCGAACTGGAGAGAGGTGCAATGTTCCTGATGAGGAAGATAGGATCAGAAAGATGTCAACTCTCCCGAAGTACAATCTATAAGCGAATGAAGTACTGTATGGTGACTAACAAAAAAAAAAAAAAAGGTGAAAAAAATAAAAGAAAAAAAAAAGAAACCCAATCAAAATCCCATTGGAACTTTTAAAAATACCATTTCAAAAACGAATTCTGGAATGCATGTGAAAAGAATGCACAGCAAAGCAATGTTTTAAATAAACGAGCAAAACCCTCCAGGTCTGAGAATACAGCGGATGGCTGCAGGGACGAAGACGGGGCGGTACTAGAACAGGTGCAGACCCCGCCCCGCGCAAGTACGGTTCCTGACCCACCTGGCGAGCACACATGCATGTGGACACACTCTTGGGCTTTTTTCTCAGGCATGGATTGGTCTGCTTCATGGTTTTTGGTATCTATCTTTCTATAAAACGAGAGCGTTTCTTTAGCATATGTTCCTAAAAGCGCACTCGGGGACGGAGGCCCATGTAAAGCTGCACTGGGACAATGGGTGCCTTGACATCCTGGCTGGGGGGCGTCCTGCTCTCCCGCCTCACGGCCCCCCAGCGGTGCCTGCCTTCATCTGCGGCTGGCCTGACAGCGCCCCCCGTGCAGTCTCCACCAAGCTGCGTGCGGCTCACTCCTCTACAGTCTCTGCGGGAACACGTGCTCACGCTCCCTTCTCCCCACCAGTCCCTGTTCTCTGTGGTCCTCGTGGTGCCATCTCCCAGACAAAACCAACACATCACGTGGGTCAGCGCTCATGGCTTCTGGGGCAGTGGGAAACCTTTCTGCGGACCCGCCCCTCCCCCCCACGAGGAGGGCTGTGGGAAGCTGGAATGGTGGGAGAGGGGGCGGCAGGGGTGGCACTTCCCTCGGTGGTCTCAGGACCACCTCTGGGGCAGGCGGGGCAGGGGCAGGGGCTGCAGCCTGCGAACAGTCGGGGCACCAAGCGCTTTAGGAAGGCTGGAGCTCAGCGCCCAAGATGATACAGGGTGGGAGACATCAAAGACACAGAAGTGGACATCGGTCCTCAGGTAATGTCTCCTGAACAACAAACACCTAACGGCTTTTTGCCTCCCATCAGCAAGCTCAAGGCAGAAAACATCTCATAACGATAAATATGTGAAGCAGCAAAACATAGAAATCCAGCTGCTCATTTATAATCTCCTGGCAGGGGCGGCTGGGGGGCTCAGTCATTAAGCGTCTGCCTTCGGCTCAGGTCATGATCTCAGGGTCCTGGGATCAAGCCCCGCATCGGGCTCCCTGCTCGGCGGGAAGCCTGCTTCTCCCTCTCCCACTCCCCCCGCTTGGGTTCCCTCTCTCGCTGTGTCTCTCTCTGTCAAATAAATAAATAATCTTTAAAAATAAATAAATAAATAAATAAATAATCTCCTGGCAAACAAAATCAGAAGGAGAGCTGGGGACAGAACCCTCTATCTCCTGACTTGCAGGCTGCACCTTCTAGTCATAAGTGGATACTGCCACGTGGCCCCACGGACAGCTCACGTGACACCCACGCACCAGAACCGGGGTCCTCACCCAGAAAGAAGGCTGGAAGAACAACTCAGACACAAACAAAAGTAAAGCACCTCCTCCTTTTCCAGCCCTGCCACTCCGTCCAGACGAAAGCAGAGGCTTAAGAATGCCAACGGGATGCAGCGTGCGGTTTCCTGTTAGCTTCTAACAGGCTCTACGACATACTTTCCATAAACACTTACATCATGATTACAATAAGCATTCAAGCAGCGAGGGACCTGTTTCGCAGAGATAATTTCCAACACAGGACGGAAGCCGTGGACCCCGTGCACGCGTGCTGGGGCCGACAGCCCTGGGTCACACAGAGGCGAGAGCAGCTGTCCCCAGCCGGCTGGGAGACAGTGGCCACAGCAAGCCCTTCAAAGGGCACATCCCCAAGTGGACATGTGTCTCTAGTGCCCCTCCCCCCCCCCGCTTCCGTGTAACACACCCACAGTACATGCCACGGAACCGGGAAGGGCTGAGGGCCACGAGAAAGTGTGCTCGTGGCAAAGCAGCTGAGGACGTCCCCACAGCCACCACGAGCACAGGCCCCGCTGAGCCGCTGTCAGAGGGCAGTATTCTCCCATGGAGCCCGAACGGTCCTTCACCCACCCACGAATTACTGACAAAAAGCTACTCAAACTGATAATTGTGTTAAGCAAATATCTTGAATCAATTCACCAAAGATGGACAGACAAGCAATAAATAAATGACAATTGGGTTTTTAAAAGAACTGAAGCAAAGAGGAACAAAGATGGTGTGCTCTAGGCCTAAATACTTTTTAAATTGAGGATAAATGACCAAGTTTCCACATATACATAACAAAATCAATTTCTGATATGAAAATAATTGAATTGCTGTGCCTGCCAAGAGAAAAAGCAAGTAAGAGGAAGGGAAATGAAGTCAGTACTTGGTAGTGCACACCAAGCCTCCCTGGTTCCGACTTCTGTAAGACGGCTTAACTCCTCCAGCAGCTTCGCTGAGCCTGGGGCTACAGACACTCCTGCACACACAGCAGACTCGATGGTGCGGACACCCCAGGCCTGCACAGCCTAGCCTCGGCGGCCTCCTCAATGGCTCCTCATGAAATGAACAAGCACAGCCTCCAGGGAGTGAGGCTCTCTTCCCATCAAAGTCCTAGGCCCCGAAAAGGGTTCTGCACCATGACTGAACTCTGCAATCCAGCCACCTACTCCAGCACAGGAGGAAGCTCTGGTCTGCGGCTTTGACAGCAGACACAGTACCCAGGGAGCGTGGTGTGCGCCGCCCTGGCCACAGGGCATGTGCACCCCTGAAAACTAAAGCCAACTAACCCTACTTTCCCTCTGTCATTCTTCCAATGTGCAGCACTGACCGGCAGTGAATGTGCAGTACAGATGTGACAAACCCATTATCAATGTCACAGACAAGGGCAGAAATCAAGCACCAGCGACGGCTGAGCCTGGTTTACTGAAGAGCAACAAGAAAGCTCTCCCCATCCTTCCTCTCCTCTTCCCAGCTCTGCTATTTCTACTAGACCTAAGAAGAGCACTCCCTTGTAGTGAATACCACGGGTCCACTGCCAGCAAGCTGAAACCCAGCACTGCCTCCAAAGGGATCCACAGATGGCCCGGGAGGGTAACGGCACCCCAGACGCTCCACGTAGGTGCTGAGGGGGGCGGAACACTAGCAGGGATAACATGCTGCTCCCAGTGAGGCTGGAAACGCCTTCAACGAAGTCAGGTGGTCAGGTGGCTGTCGCCAGGCCAGACTTCTCCGAGAAGGGTCTAGAGAAAAAGGTGAGCTCTCCCCCGCCTGCAGTCACCAGCGAGCCTGGCCACTCAGGGCTCTGCGATCGTGCTCCACGGAGCCCCAGGATCCCAAAGGGCTAGGACTGCATCAGCGTGAACACAGAATGGCGCACAGGACGGGAGCCAGGCCCAGAGGTCAGGCTCACTACCCGGCACCTTACCTTACTTGCTCCCAGGTCTTGGTGGCCAAGTGCAGCACCCAGAGATCCTTGTAGTGGTAGAACTGCTCTCCGTCGGGAGAAGCAAACTCCCCTCCAAAGATCCACAGCTGTCCTCCGCCCTGAGGCACCACCACAGCCTGTGAGAAGAAAGAGACAGGTCAGGGCCGCCACGCAGCTCTCAGCCAAGTCCGCGCCCCCAAGATCCACCAGAGCATGACACAAGGTGGCTGTAGCCAGCACCCACACTCAGTGATCACCTTCCCCTGCGTCTGAGGGGAAGATTCCTCAGAAATCCTGCATTCAGCAAATCCTCCAAAGTCAAACACCTACCACACGTCCAGGTGTTCCTAGGTTGCAAAACAGATTCAGACAACCCCAGATCCCCTTAAAATGGACACAACTGTGTCAAACGTTCACAAGAGATCTAACACAAACTGATATTTATCTCTAAGAGCCTGAAGCACAACAGCAAAGGCAAGCGAAAGCGGGGAAAACAGCACCCTTGGGGTCGCACATCCCGGAGGCTCAGGCAGTCCCACACCCGTGGGCACAGGAGAGGCCAGGGCAGCAGGAGAGCCAGGCCGACCAGGCATGTGCAGCACCAGGCTCTGAAGACCGACGTGGGCATATTTCAACTACGACAGGGCTGGGGCGCCTGGGTGGCTCAGTTGGTGAAGCACCTGCCTTCCGCTCGGGTCATGGTCCCAGGGCCCAGGGACCAAGTCCCACATCGGGCTCCCTGCTAAGTGGGGAGCCTCCTTCTCCCTCTCCCACTCCTGCTCGTTCTCTCTCTCAAATAAATAAAATCTTAAAAAAAAAAAAAAGTGTGACTGGGCTTAGCAGAGTATCAAAGTTCTCAGAGAACAATGGTCCCGGGGCACAACTCATATACCAACGCACCCATCTGAGTGGGGAGGTGAGTGAGGACGGGAACTCCAGGGTTCAGGTCACTTCCCATGGCCAAGGTTACTACCTCAATGAAAATGAGGCAAGAACACCCAGCACCCCAGAAACACAAGCATGAAAGCACATGATTTGCCCAGGAATCACACGCTGGGTTCCCCCATAAGAGCGGAAAAATCAAGTCCAAGCATGTGATTAAAAAGCATGTGTCAAAGCAAGTCAAAGCATTCTGATTTTCCAGAAAAGGGAAAATATCGTGTAAGGGCATGTATTTCAGATAGCTAAAATAAGAGTGAATGCTACTCCACGTAAATCGACCTGTATAGATGCAAATAAACACCGATTCGGAGAATTCTAAAGGCAATTTCTGGACAATCTGGTCCAGGGCTTTGAGCTGTGGAAGAGTAGACCTCTTCTCCAAACATAAGCTTAAGTGCAGACTAACAGGTGGTATGAGTGATACTGGAAGCCCCTGCCCAGAACCCCAAAACCTATGCCCCTTCTCACCCTGGGGACACTCTGATCCCGAGGCCGCACATCATTTCAGAATGCCTGGCCTCTCTGGGAGCTTGCTGCAGGCTACATGCAAACGACCCACAACTGCCTGAACCCACCAGAGCCACACCCCCCACTGGCCACCCAGTGACAGAGTCCTGCTCCCTTGAGATCTCATCCGATGACACACAGCCTGGTGGGCAGCATGATTTCAAGGACAACTGTGATCTGGCTGGTTTTACCGTGAGGTGAGATGATCCGGAAACCGCATGCCTGAGAGGACAGACTTCACAGAAGTGACTCTGCAAGCACCCTGCAAACCCGGGCTGTGACAGAGCAGAGGCCGGGCCGGTCTACGTGCGATCACCAACCATGGGTACCCGGGAACGAAGTCGACACACAGGTGCGTCCTTCACACCAGAGGGGCCTTCTTGCCCAGGAGCTCAGAAGCGGTGGCCGTGGCCGGAGGCAGCGTGGCAGGGTGGGGGAACTAGATCCGGGGCCGTGGGGACCTCACAAGGCCCCCCTAAAAAAGCGCACACTGGGTGGGTCAGGCAGTGGTTCTCAGGAGGCTCTGTCCCAGGACACCCGCAGAGCACCGCAAAGCCCTTACAACAGCGCAAGCCCTTTGCCCCGCCTGGCACCTAAGGACACTGCAGAACTGGGGCTCTGTCACCAATGCCAGTCCTGCCCTGCACTAACTGGGGGTCCTGGTGGCGTACTGAGGGTGACACGGCCCTCTCCACTCCCATTTTAATCCGTTTTGTATGTGCTCTCTCAGCACAGATGACCACCCTATGAAGAGACGAGCCAGTTTCCTAGCACCCTAAAACACCAGTCCGTGTGCAGGGAAGACATGATCGTTTCAAATCATTAAAGCAGATGCGGTGATCTGCTGAGGCCCAGTCTAACACTTCTGAGTTTGGTGAAGTTAGGTGGTACATTCATGCTACACAACACAAAGGTGCCTTGAGGTCCCACGTTACAGAAGTCTAGCTATCATACAATGCACACACACAGTGGATTTGCATGTACTGACGAGTACTCCAACAGGAAATACCAACATGCAAAAATACGAATTACGTATTTTTTTTAAGATTTTATTTATTTGAGAGAGAGAGCACACGTGCATGTGAGCACAAGCCAGGGATGGGGGGTGCGGAGCAGACTCCCCACTGAGCAGGGAGCCCAGCACAGGACTTGATTTCAGGACCTGGGACCATGACCTGAGCTGAAGGCAGACACCTAACCGACTGAGCCACCAGGTGCCCTCAAATTACGTGTTTAGACAAGAGATGCAAAAATACAAATTAATAGTTCTGGAAAAATGGACAATGGACTTAGTTTCCTTTTTAATTCTTTTCATAATGAATATTACTTACATAATCAGTTTTTTCATTCCTTTTTTTTTTTTAAAAGATCTATTTGAGAAAGCATGCATGCACATGGGGCAGAGGGAAAAAAATCCCAAGCAGACTCCCCACTGAGGGCAGAGCCCTAAGAGGGGCTCGATCCCACAACCCCAAGATCATGACCTGGGCCCAAAACCAAGAGTTGGACACTTAACCAACTGAACCACCCAGATGCCTTGGTTTTTTGTCATTCGAAAAAATGAAGTCAAAACTCCAGGCAAGAAGAGCTCTGTCTTCCACATCCCATTCCCCACTTGCCGGCAACAGCAGGCCCAGCACAGTGGGAACTCTGGAAGCTGCACGAAGGTGGGTCTACAGTCAGCGACCTCATAGTTTCATCTAACCTACTCCTCAAAGACTGTGAACACCAAGAGAAAAGTTCACATACTAATCAAGAGAAGACTAAAACTACAAAGAGCCCAGGCATAAAACCTGCCCTTCTGACCAAGAGGGACCAACGTGCAACACAGCAGCCTCCCTCCGTCAACAAGGGGAACACTGGACCATCCACGAAGCAGCTGTAACCAGACAACAGGAAGGCCAGGACCATGCTCCTGAGAGATGGCAAACGGGCAGGATGAGCCCTTTGACTCTGGAGGCACTTTCTGCACCTGACGCGAGTAAAGGAGTGCAGCAGGGCAGGTGATCTTACTGAGCTGAGTTCAGGGATGCAGAGGGCTGCTGGTTTGCAGGCCAGAACACTGGAGACAGAGCACACTGCAAATCCACACAGGGGCCCCACTGGAGCCTTCCAACCCCAAGCTGCACAGCTGCGGGGCACGACCACAGAAGGATGGGCAAATACCCACCAGGGCGAAGGTGAAAGCCTGCAAACAACCTGAGCTTACAAGGGGCCTGGAGACCAACAAGTTCCAAACCAGACAGTGTGAAAAGTGTCACTGAGCACCCAGGGGATTCGGTGGAGACCCCGGAAAGGCCACACCCTCGGGCTAGGCCATCCAGGGGGAAAGCCTCAAAGGATCACGATGATCTGCTGGTGACTGAACCGTGTGCCAGGACAAATCTCATCCTTCACTGATAGATGAGAACAAAACCCAGATCGTCAACAGGCAGCATTTGCCAATCTAGCCAGGTGCTGCCAAGTGCCAGGAGCACCCTTTGGCATCCAACCAGTATCTAACCATACATTCCGAGGGGGAAAATGTGACCCATTAGAAGTGTCAGTGAGCAGAAGGAGACCCAGAAGTAAGATGAGAGAATCAGTATACGAGGATGTGAGAACAGTTATAAATATGCCCAAAGATTTAAAGGAAAATATGAATATAATAAATAGACATGGGAATGGTAATCAAAAACCAAACAATCTCTAGCATGAAAAACACCATCTGTAAAATGAAAAATGCACAAGTTCACAGCATATCCACTGTGAAGGGCAATAAAAACTATCCAAAATGAAGCCAAAAAAGAAAAACACTGCAAGAAGAAGAAGAAAAAAAAAAGGATTCATTGACTATTGGACAATATTAAACAGTCTAACATACACCTAACTGGACTCCCAGAAAAATCTCAAAAGTACATCAAAATCAAACTGCTAAAATGCCAAAGGGAAAGAAAAATCATTTAAGCAGTCTTAGAGGAGGAAACAGACACGTTAAATACAGGAGAACAAAGATGAAAATGACCACTAACCTCTCATTAGGACAATGTAAGCCAGGAACCGGAACATCTTTCAAGTGCTGTCAGTCTAGAATTTGCTATCTAGCAAGCATATCATGTAAAAGTAAAATGAAGACATTTCCACTTAGAAAAAAAAGCTGAAAAAAATTGGTATCAGCAAACCTGCACTTCAAGAAACAGTAAATGAAGTTGCAGGCTGAAGAACATTACCAGATGAAAATGGAGGAATGAAGTGTCCCAGAAACGGTAAACTAGTAAATCAATATAAGATATTTTTTTCTCCGTTTCAAGATTTCTTTACATAGTAACCGCCTAAAGCAAAACCGGTAACACTGCATTGTGGGGATAACAGCACAAAGGAGAGAAGAAAATGTGGGTATTCTACTGTAAAGTTCTAACAGTTTTTGGAAAGTGGTATAATATCATTTGAAGGGAGACTGTCCTAAGTTAAAGATGTGTATTGCAAACCCTGGAACAAGCATGAAAACAAAGACGAGGGACAGCTCATAAGCCAACAGAAAAGATAAAGAATGGATATTAAAATACAATCAACCCAAAAGAAGCAGGGAAAAAGCGAAAAGGAATACAGAACAGGTGAGACAAAGAGAAAACAAACAATATCAAAGACATTACTGCCATGTCAATAATCACATTAAACATAATGGACAGGGACGCCTGGGTGGCTCAGCTGGTTAAGTGTTTGACTCTTGATTTCCGCTCAGGTCTCACTCTCAGGGTCGTGAGTTCAAGCCCCATGCCCAGTGTGAGGCTTACTTATAAATGAATGAATGAATGAATGAAACAGACAAATACACCAATTAAAAAACAACTGTCATACTGGATAAAAAGACCCAACAGTGCTGTTCATAAGAAATGTGCTTTATAATTTTTTTTTTAAGATTATTTATTTGACAGAAAGAGAGCGTGAGCAGGGGGAGTGGCAGGCAGAGGGAGAAGCAGGCTTCCCGCTGAGCAAGGACTCCCTGATGTGGAGCTCTATCCCAGGACCCTGGGATCATGACCTGAGCCGAAGGCAGATGCCTAACCCCCTGAACCACCCAGGCGTCCCAAGAAATGCACTTTAAATGTAGAGACGCAAATGGATGTAAAGGATGAAAACAGATATGCCACGTAAACACTAATCCTAAGAAACGTGAGGTGGCTGTGCGAATAGCAGACAAAGGGTACGTCAGGAGATTAGCAGGGATGAGGCAGTAAGGATAGGGAAGGTGTGAACAATATCAACCCACCTGACCTAACAGGAACACCATATCCAACAACTAGAGACCATATATTCTTCTCCAATACACACCAAAGATATACCAAGATACGTATGTTAGGCCAAAGCATAGGTCTCAAAAATTTTAAAAGGTCTGCAATCATACAGTGCTCTTAGACTGCCACGGCATTAGATAATAATAACAAAAAGAAACCCAGGAGATCCCCAAGTGTTTGTAAATTAACACACTTCTAAGTAGTCTAACGCATGGGTCAAATAAGACATCCACAAACTCATTAGATCACTTCAATCTGAGTGATAAAATGCAATAAAATATGTGGGATGCAGCTAAAGCACTGCCTAGAGGAAACATATAGCTTCAAATGCTTATATTAGAAAAGATGATTTAAGGGGCGCCTGGGTGGCTCAGATGGTTAAGCGTCTGCCTTCGGCTCAGGTCATGATCCCAGGGTCCTGGGATCGAGTCCCGCATCGGGCTCCCTGCCAGGCGGGGAGCCTGCTTCTCCCTCTGCCTCTGCCTCTCTCTCTCTCTGACTCTCATGAATAAATAAATAAAACATTAAAAAAAAAAAAAGAAAAGATGATTTAAAATACATGTTCTACATTTCCACCTTAAGAAAGTGGAAAAGGCAAATTAAACCCAAAGTGAAAGGAAACAATAAAGAATAGAAATTATTAAAAAAAGAAAAATGTATAAACATTTAGACAAATGTATAAATTGAGAGGGAAAAAAAAAATCAGTGAACCCCATGTCAAGAAAAATAGGAACAACTACACAGAAACATAACTTCTGTTTGGGATCCAGCATTGAGATTTTGAGTCACACAGAACTTTCTCCACCTTTTAAGAATGATTTCAAAACTACTACATGAGAAGTACTAGGCAAATTACTTTCGTACCGACTTCAAACTAGACCCATCTTTTAAAGATTAGAAGGCACTTTAGCCACTTAACATAACCCCAGTCAGCCAATAAAATTAGGAAATTCAGTCTAAGAAATCAAGCAAAGGGCAAGTCACGTGTGTGCTGCTAACACAGCAAGGTCAGACACACCTAGGGCTCCGCATCTCCAATGCACATCAATACAAAGCAATCCCGAGAGAGAAGCCTTTCCAATGTACCAGTTAAAGACAAATAATGATAAATTACATCTGCACTCCCTGCAAAATTACGTGTTTTTTTAAGGTTCTTAAGGAAATAGATAATAAAGAAAATCTCCCCTTACTTGCCAGCCCTAAAGATGAAGAAAATGGGTTTTAGGGTAAATTAAATTCATCTTGTTTTTTTCCCCTTCTGCAAAAAAAAAAAAAAAAAAAAAAGTACGTGCATTACACATGTGGGGGCACCTTGTCACATTACTGATGATGCTTAAACTGAAACATCTTTATAATAGTGTTTTCTAGGGAAACTAGTTTGCATGCCTGTACTGAAATGCACAGAAGTCACACTACTGTGCAAATACACCTTCAGCAAGACATGTTTTACAAGTCTAGTTATTTCAAATAATCCGCCCCATTCAAATATTTTTAATAGATTATCTGTGAGTAAAAACAATATACAGCTCTATATCAAAGGAAGAAAAAGATTTAAAAAAAGTTTCTTGGCTACAGAAAGAATAAGGAACAAAGTGGTTCATTTGGGAATTAGCAACAGGATCTTATAATTCCAACTCAAAAGTTTCAGTCTCATCCAAGTTAAATTTCCAAATTCCTTCTATTTCATAACTGTTTTTTTTTGTTGTTTTTGTTTTTGTTTTTATTTGACAGAGAGAGAGAGACAGTGAGAGAGGGAACACAAGCGGGGGAGTGGGAGAGGGAGAAGCAGGCTTCCCGCTGAGCAGGGAGCCCGATGCGGGGCTCGATCCCAGGACCCTGGGATCATGACCTAAGCCGACAGCAGACGCCTAACGACTGAGCCACCCAGGCACCCCTACTTCATAACTGTTAAGTGAGTGAAAGGGAAAGCAGTAAGAAAGGGATCTAATCGAGGTCACGGATCCGTGCCAAATTTCTCCAAGAACTGATTTTTATTAAGGTCACTGTCAGTTAAAGCTGATCTCAGAATAAACACACTGTACTCTAAAATGTCCTGCAGCAGAAGAAAAAAATTTGCCAGAAGATACCCACAAAATGTATATTCACCTCAAAACATAACACAAAAATAACACATTCAGGGCCCAATAAGGAGATCTTAAAGAGTTTACGTTTTAAAAAGTCTAAGCACTAATGAAATGACTTCCTACGATATCCTAAAATATGGATTCTTCTTATGGAAGACATCAAGGCATGGGCTGGACCACCCGGCAGCTCCTCACGACAGGCCTGGCCGACTGGACAGGGAAGTGAGGTCACTGGGCTGGAAGCTTCCCTACCCAGCAAGCTTATCCACCTAGGCCCTCTCCTGAGTGATTAACTTGCATATTTGGGAAATTAAACAATAAAACTAAAACAACGGTAAATGTATACATATTCATGCACACATACACACAGTGGTTTGGAAGTTACTGTTGAAACCGACAGCTGGGCCTCACAAAGACAAAGCACGGCCGCACCGCTCCAGGGGCGAGGTAAGCTTGGCTTCACCAGCACCTCGCCCTCACCCGTCCCACGAGGCTGTATGCCGCCCAGGCACTTGGGTCTGCTTATTGTTGCATTAACTGGAATCAAGTCACATCTGGAAAACCCTAAGTTCCCCACTCTCCCTCCAAATGCCAAAAAAAAGCCCATCAGAATCCAAAGTAACAGACTCGGAAGAGATTTGACAGCAGCTTCAGCTTTGTGAAAGTGGGGGTCCAAAAAACGCATGAGGCCACCAGGACCAGAGAAAACCCAAACCATGGGACATCGTCAGGAAAGGCAAATTGGTCTTTTTTGTCACCGTATCCCAGCCCCAGAAGGGTGCCTCGAATGTACAAGATGCCTCCTAACTCCTGAGGGAGCAACCCAGGACCCCCGCCACGCCTGCTCCCAGGGACTGCATCCCACATATCCAGCCAGGATTCAGATGGAGGCTGACACTTCCTGCAGCTCCAACGGACCATCGTGGAATTCCGCTCATCTCACGAAGAAAGATCTCTTACACGTTAACCTCTCTCCGAAACTACTTACTGCTCATTAATGCACTAGACTGATAAGAACACAGAGGATATTTTTATCCATCAACTGTTTTCTATTTCAGGGGAGAACCCCTTTTGTTTCACGTGAGTTTTAGTGACTCCTTTGGGAGAAACCATCCAGGGATCAAGAAGCCGTGATCTGACGACGGCCACCTCCTCGTCACCTGTCCCTGTTCTCAGCGGCCCCCTCCCACTGGTGGTGGCATCCTCACGGTCTAGGCACAGCTGTGTGACTGCGTCCTCCTCCCGGAAAACGGGGTGCCAAGAGGAGCAGCGAGTCACTGAAGCCTGCACACACCCGGCCAAACACACCCAGCAGGCACCAGCACCCTTTCCTCTCTCTCACTGGGCTGTGTTCTCATAGAAAAGCCACCTAAACTCTCAAATTACACACTAAAATCAACTTCACCCCCCAGAACTCCAGAATCTAGAAGACAAAGAATGGTGTACATGCAGGCTTCCTCTTTCCACCCCCTATGCCTCAGTTAAAGAGAAGATAAAGAACGTGACCTCTGACATCACACTGAACAAGTCTATAAAAAGGAAGGTTTTAGGTCACAGAATTCAATGTCGTAGAATTTGGACTGTAATGACCTTCAGGCCAAGGACTTTACAACCAATTTTCTGTTCCCTGTAGCTCTGATTCATTGTGAAATTCAGAGAAAGCGGCGAACCAACCTTAACTACAAAGATATTATTAAGTCCCAGACTAGGAAAGTCCTCCTAAGGCATGCATATGAATCAGAGCCTGCTGAGCACTCTGGCAAAATAATGGCATTTAAAAATCACAAAGACTTTTACACTTATTCTTCAAGGCCACAGTTAATAACTGTGATTAAGGGCGCCTGGGTGGCTCAGTTGGTTAAGTGACTGCCTTCGCTCAGGTCACGATCTCGGGGTCCTGGGATCGAGTCCCGCGTCGGGCTCCCTGCTCCGCGGGAAGCCTGCTTCTCCCTCTCCCACTCCCCCTGCTTGTGTTCCCTCTCTCGCTGTTGTCTCTGTCAAATAAATAAATAAAATCTTTAAAAAAAAATAACTGTGATTAAAATGGATAAGAAAACAAACTCAGGAGAAGCCCCTGAGCCCACATCACGTGACATGGGCCCAGAGTGGGACTGCTCCATCAGAACGTGAGCATTCTTGGGGTCCAGGAATCCAAGGAGTTGTCTGGGAGGGCTGGGGACATGGACAGATCATGGCTGGGACAAGACAGGACTCGTCCTCAGCTTGGAGGGCTGGGGCAGATCATGCATTCTCAAGAACTAGGGCAGTCTCTGGTGAACAGATCAAACTTCAAGATCCCATTATTTAGGACACCTGGGTGGCTCAATGGGTTAAGCATGTGCCTTCAGCTCGGGTCATGATCCCAGAGTCCTGGGATTGAGTCCCGCGTCCGGCTCTCTGCTCAGGAAACTGTGCTCGCTCTCTCTCTGCCAAATAAATAAATAAAATCTTTAAAAGAAAAAAAAAGATCCATTACTTATTAAAATCAAAGCTTACTAAGATCGTACTGCTAAACCTGCAAGTACATTCTTCTTTTCTAAAAGACAAACCAGTCCAAATGCCTGCCAGTCTCTATGTGCAGTTCAGACAGGGAGGTCCTCCTCGCAGACCCAGTTTCAGATCAGCAGGCTACCCGTGAGAGAACCCGAGAAAGGATCCCACGTACTGCGGAGGGATGCTTCACTTGCACCACGACAGGCTCGTACAATCTTTTTTCTCCATGCTGAAAACGTATCACTCATTCAAATTATTTTTTGTGCCCTGACACTGTTCCCAGTCCGGGGTTAGGACAATGAACAGAAAAAACTAAGGGCCCGTCCTCGTGGAGTTACAGAACCGGACAGGGGCAGCAGCTCTGACAGAGCTCCCCAGGGAAGCAGAAACCAGCCGACAACAGGCTGACTTCAGCACCCTTCATTATCTCTGGTTATGACCCATGTCGTGCCTCAATGACCACCCTGGAACATTCCATTTCTCCCGAGGAATTCCTCTCGCTAGCCACCAGGTCTGGGTCCTGCGGGAGCCTCTCACTCCAATGGAGGAGGAGTATCCTGCCACGCGGCTGCTGTGTGCTAGGCACCACACAACGTAGATTTACCTAGATTTTTTCCCATGCTCTTCAGGCCACCTGGAGAAGGTGTGCCTCTCCGTCTCATAAGTGAAGACACTGAAGAGCAAGAAGCTTAGCAATGCGTTCAAGTCAGTGACAGCAAGTGGGACCATGTGTAAGGTCCCCTGCCTTCTCTACCAGGCCACCTGTCGTCTACCAACTCCACGAGCACACAACAGACCCTCACAGGAAAAGAAGGCGGAGGGTCAACACAGACACATACCTGGTGAGCACAGCGCCTTGGAGGTGGATTGGGGATCTCCATTTTGGTCCAGGAGTCCTTCCTGATATTGTAGATGTATAGCTCATTATACATAAATGTCTGCAAAAAGAGGGACTTCATGTCATCAATGAAACCTCCATGCAAGTGACAGCAGTGGAAAGCAGGATCTCAATCACTAGCTTTCCCCAGGAAACAGGTTTCCTAAAGCCATGTAAATCATACCAATGCAGGAAGCCTGTGGCTAGGCCCCTCGGATCCTTTGGGATAATGACAAAGAAAAAAACTGTCTGCCCACCGTGCCTCTTAGCACGTAAGGTACCAATACCCTTTGCTGCTTGGCAAGGCATCTCTCAAAGTCAAGCCTGGTTCTTAAAGGATGAGAATTCAGAGTGGGAGATGAACAAGTTAAGTCAAACTCACAGGGACCCTCAGCATGGAGGGAAGGCAAACTCAGGCTTTTCTAAATGTTTCATACACAATTCTGAAACACAAGTCTATTTGGTCTGCTCAAAAATGAAAATTAGCTCTACAATTTATCAGCACTTTCTTCCACTATTCAAACAACTGAAACCCATCATGAGCATATGAATAATCAAGCCAAGTGAGCAGTGTGCTGGTCGATCTCAAGCAGGCGGTAAGAGCTGTGGGTCTAAAGCTCACTGAAGGATCCTGGTGGCTTCTCAAGGACAAGGTCGCATGCCAGTCCTACAGGCCCAGGAGGTGGGACCAATGCATATTTGATATCATGGCTTTAAACTAATTTTACTCAAAATGAGACCCATGAAAATTTGAGGAGAAAAGAAAAAAATATATACTTTACTTTTTGGCCATTGAAATATTCACCTCCGAAAAGGATTAATTCGTCTTTCTCAGGATGAGCAGAGAAAGAGGCATGTAACCTATAAGAGACAGAAGCAACAGTTCAACACACAATCCAGCCACGTGGCGCCCAGCTGAGAGCTGGCCTCCTTTCCACCAGAGGGCTGTATCAGCTCCCCAGACTTCTGTCAAAGACAAGCCTGGCGCTGGGAACTTAGCTAAGGCCCCTAACCCTTAAAATCACTCACAGCCACAACACCAGGAGGGCCCTGGACCTGGGTGACTCACACAGCATTTGGGTAAAAACCATCAGGCAGTGGGAAGTCTAAGTGCTCCTAATTTAAGTGCCACATTTCCCACAGCTAACTTATTTTTACAGGTCTATCCTCTTAAATCACAGTCAAAACTGTTTATAGGGGCGCCTGGGTGGCTCAGTCGTTAAGCATCTGACTTCAGCTCAGGTCATGATCCCAGGGTCCTTGGGATCGAGCCCTGCATCGGGCTCCCTGTCAGCGGGAAGCCTGCTTCTCCTTCTGCCTGCCTCTCCCCACTGGTCATGCTCTCTCTCACTCTGCACTCTCTCTCCAGTAAATAAATAAATCTTTCACTGTTTAAATAGTCCAGTAAACATTTCAATATGTATCCAGATAGCTTACACTAAAAAACACAAATAGCTTCCTACTTATATCACACATGAGGACAAAAGACTAGCTAAAAGGAAACTATAAATACACGTGGCCCATCCCAGCAGAAAGTAAGACAGTGAAGGGGTGGGAGGGTGAGACAATCACTGGAAAATCCCCTTCTTTCAAAACCCCTCCTGTGGCCTTCCTCAGGGGCAGCTATAACAGTAATTTCAGGAAGATCCTTCATAAAGGAAGACAAAGGTTTCAATGTCAGATAAGTTTGAGAAATCAGACAACTCTCTTTTTCTCTTGGGGATTTACTGTACACAAAAACATTCTATAGCTTTAGAAAGTCTGCCATAAAGAAACCAATGTTATAAAATAGGACTATGCTGGGGCACCTGGGTGCTTAGTGGGTTGAGCGTCTGACTCTTAATTTCAGCTCAGGTCATGATCTCAGGGTCGTGAGATCAAGCCCTGGGGTCGGTGTGGAGTCTGCTTGAGATTCTCTCTCTCTCTCCCCCTCTACCCCTCTCCCCGCTCATGCTCTCTCTCCCTAAAATAAATAAATCAATCTTAAAAAAAAAATTGGACTACACTGTGGAAAACAGTCTCACAGTTAAACAAAGAATTAGCACATGACCCAGCAGTTCCACTCCTAGGTACGTGCCAAAGAAACCTGTAAACAGGGACTCGAAGAAACACCTGCATGCCCACATTCATCACAGCATTACTCACAGGGGCCCAAAGGTGGAAACCCAAGGGTCTATCGACAAGATGAATGCGGTGCATCCATACAATGGAATATTAATCCGTCTTAAAAAGGAATGGAGTTCAGGTTCATGCTACAACATGCATGAACCTTAAGGTTATGCTAAGCGAAAGAAGCCAGACACAAAAGGACAGCCGTTGTGAGACTTCACTTATGCGACTTCACTTATCTAGAAGAGGCAAATCAAACACCAGGAAGTAGTGGTCACCAGGGGCCAAGAGGAGGGGCATGGAGAGAGACAGTTCACGGGTCCAGAGCACCGTGAACGTAAGGAATCCCAGTGAACAGCACAGTTAAAAATGGTTAAAATGGGAAATTCTATGTTAGATATATATTACCACAGTTTCTTAAAAATTTCAAAAGGAAACCATGTTTCCCAAAGTTAACCCCAAATTTTTTTTCCACTTAATACCTATTAAAATTTTCTATGGAAAATTAACAAGCACAGCTAGGAAACAGTAATCCAAGTCAGGCCCAGAGCCCCCACAGGGTCCCCTCAGGGTCCCTGCCCTCCACACAGGCCACACGCACCCCCTCCGTCATGCACCTGGTCTATGGTCCTTGCTTCCCCATTAAATTGTATCGCAGCCAATACCTGGGAATACATACACTCACAAAACTTGGTAATTTTCATGGTTTTTTCCTATAATATGATGGAGAAGGATGGGGGGAGAAGTTACTAAGGTTACTGACTGAAAGATCTCATCATATCTCAGCTCCATCAGAAAGCATTCCCAGCTGACCAGGGAAGAGCCAAGGTTCCTAATTATATCCTAACATTAAATCTGGCTTTTTGGGCACATTACTTTAGGGAAGTTTTTAAACGTCACCAAAAGGTGGGGGGGAGGGTGATGGGGGGGAAATCAATCCACATTCAGAATGGCTTCCCTCAGGGGTGCCGTAGGTACGAAGCATTCACGATCTCAAGGACTCACTTGCTTTAACCATTCCAAGGACAATGTGTGTCTACCACATGTGTAACTTCTGTGTCCCCCGGGGTAACACGCCAAATACGGGGGGTAAAGTACATCCCGCTTCCTGATGTCTCTTACGTGAAGACAGGGACAACTCGCAACCCCAGGAGCTGCTGGATAGCACTCTGCGTCACCCTGTTCTGCACAGGGGCCACCATGTTGTCCCCCCATCTCTGGACAGGGGAAACTAAACCCCGTGTCTGAGGCGGTGGGATTTGGGCATCAGAGGCACGACTGGCACCCCCCTCCTGACATGCTGGACCCGGGCCTCCACCCGGGCTGGTGGCAGCTCTAGTAAGATTAATCTCATTTCTGTGGCACCTGGGTGGCTCAGTCGTTAAGCGTCTGCCTCCGGCTCAGGTCATGATCCCAGGGTCCTGGGACTGAGCCCCGCATCGGGCTCCACCTGCTCTACGGGACGCCTGCTTCTCCCTCTCCCACTCCCCGTTTGTGTTCCCTCTCTCACTGTCTCTCTCTGTCAAATAAATAAATAAAATCTTAAAAAAAAAAAATTAATCTCATTTCTGACAGCAACACTAGTAAGATTAATTTTTATTCTGAGGGAAAGGAAGCGAATCATTTCTCGACCAAACCAGTCTCGTGTGCTTGTGAAGTTAATGCATTTCCCCTTCTCTGAAGGTGGTATCTTTTCTAGGGTCATTTGGCCTTTCCTGATTCCTAACTCAATGCATTCAGGGTTTTCCCTCTAGCCTGTTAGTAGCAAATACAAGAATTAGAGGGCCCTAAATCAACTTCTAACACACCTGGAATTCAGAAGCTGAGAGGACAGCAATTGACACACAAGAGTAAGAAAGAGGAAAACCAAGGCCTGCTCGTTTTGGCTCATTCCAAGTATCTGAAATCCTACAGAAGACTCTGGAGTTCTTCAAGTAATTTACAAATTCATTTAAAATGGCTTACACACGTTTATGTTTGAAAATCACACTTGTCATTACTAACAGCAACAAGAGACTGTAATCTGAAGTTCTACGCCTGTGACACACACTTTTTTTAAGATTTTATTTATTTATTTGAGAGAGGGAGAGCATGAGAGGGGGGAGGGTCAGAGGGAGAAGCAGACTCCCCACTGAGCAGGGAGCCCGAAGCGGGGACTCGATCCCGGGACTCCAGGACCATGACCTGAGCCGAAGGCAGTCGCTTAGCCAACGGAGCCACCCAGGCGCCCCCTGAAAAGTTTAAAACTGAAGAGCTCACTGGGGCAATGCTCTCGTCCATGAACTGTGATCAGCTGGACAGCTTTTGAATATGGCACAATCCCTGCTGAGCAGCTGAGCCAGGGGACCTTGTTTCTGTGTTTCTTGTGACAACAGATCTGAAAAGCCTCTCTCCCATTCTTCAGAAGAAAAGTGAAAAAACCGTTTTGTGGGAGCTTATCTGGGTGGAGAACCCGGCAGGGGAGGGAGTGGTAACTTGGGCTTGGGAAGGAATGGGAATGGGTTTGAATGAGGAAAACATTCCATGTGCCTGGTTACTTATGAAAACATGGTGCCAATTTAAAGTGGTTTTCCAATGTACACAAATCCATCAGACGCTCGAATGAAGAGTCCTTGCTGGCTTACCTTGGTGAAGGTGGGGGGCATGGTGTCTCCACAATCTGAGTCTTTGTGGCATCCAGTGTCTGGAAATGGGCTATCAGAGCTTCAAGGTCTTCCTAAAGGCAGACAAGCAGTCACACCTGAGACATGTTCTTAAATCCTCTTATGTGGTCAAAAACCTGCTTCAACCTTCCCACTCTGTCTGACCCGCCCGGGGTCCAGTCACATCCAGGGATGAGCACATGTTCCTCCCATTTCAGGGACACAGACTCTGACACTTGCAAAAATAGTCAGAGCTTGACCCTACAGGCAGTTTTCTTGGAAGTACACATAGATGCACACACTGCATGTACCATCTCATTCCAAACCCTCACACTCCCCACAAAGAGCCTCCCATTTAGACAAGCCCTCCCTGACTTCTGCCAGCACCTTCCACCACTTCTCACTGTGGCCAGGCCTGGCCGCCCCACCACATGCTCTGCAGTCTGCATAGCAGTGTCTGCGACTCCCCTGCTCTTACTCATTTTGTTTACATCGCGCTCCCACCAAAATAATAAAAGGTGAGCTCCAAGCAAGACTTGTCTGTTTAGAACTGTGCCTGCAGGCTGAGAGCTCAGCAGCTATCAGCTGCAGCTAATCTGGGTAAGAAGGTCTCTATTCTTACAACTGCAGAAACAGATTTAGAAGTTAAGGTGCCAATTTACCTGCCCAGCTGGACAGCACTAGAACCTGGTCTTCCTACTCCCAGTCCAGTCATATCCCTGCATCTACTAGTGATCACTCACACATACACACACACACACCCAAGTGATGTGTGACCTGTGCACCATGCAGAAAATTTCCTTCCATCCTTACTCTCTTCTTGAATGCTCACTCTCCTCCCCTTGCTCATGCTGGGATCTCAGATGTGTCCCCACCTCCTTCTCCCCTGCTTCTCTCACCCCAACCCCACAGCTCTCATTCCCCAGTTCCACATTCCACAATATAGGCAGATGTCCTTCCTGAACCTAAAAACACTTCCAGACTATCCCTTTTCATTTCCCACCCCACCTCCTGGCTCCAAGCTGCAAAGGCTGCCTCAGTTCCTTACATCAGAACACCACATTCCTCGGCCTGAACAGCCACCTCCTGCAGCCCTCCACCTCCCCTGTGTGTACCCATGAGCCCCCAGGAAGCAGCCACTTTCTGGGACAGAGTGCTCCTTACTATTACGCATTTCTTTGTACTCTTACTACATGTAAACAAGTCCCTAATAGGTATTATCGTTTCACATTTTTCAACTTCATGTCACCTGCATCATACTGGACATTCTCCTGCAACTTGTTTTGCTCAATGCCGCTGAATGAAGTTTGACACCCCGACTCCAATCGTGTTCACTGTGGCCGAGTTACCACTCCCTCCCCTCCCGGTTTCTCCACCCATCCTGCTGCCGCTGAACATCTGGGTCAATTCCAGTGCTTTGTTTTCACAAACACTACTGTGTTCGTTTTTGTGAAATGTCTTTGTGTAGCTGGAAGTTTCTCCAAGGTAAGCCTTCAAGTGCATAACTGCTATGTGGCCGCTTCCACTTTTCTCGATATGGACAAACTGGGATCCAAAGGGGCTCTGCCAGTTTTCACCCTCCTGGCGGTCCACAAAAGCAATCACTATCCTGCCACTTCTATGTGAGCAGTTGCCTAAAGGCTCTCCTATCGACCAGCACATCTCTAATGCAAAACCGCTGCCTCAGGTAGGCAAGGCAAATTCCTGACCCACTGGAACTTTATGGGGACCTGGGTGAAGGGACTGACTGTTGGGAGTCACAGTTACTCCAGAGCGCCTGGCCCAGGGTCATTCACCTGAGAGATTACCTTCCTGGGGGCAAAGGGCTTCAACACGCACAGTGTGGAAGGGGGAGGAACGTGTGTGACACCCAAGTGGAGTTGTCAAGCAGGTATCACGTGAGTTCTGTGGTAGGCAGAATTCCCAGTTGTCTCCAAGATCCGCCCTCAGGGCCCCAGCCAGGAAATGAGGGGATGCACTCTCATGAGGAGGTTACATCATATGACACAGCTGACTTTAAGAAAGGGAGAGTATCCTCTATGGGCACGACCTCATCAGACGACCAGTGATCCTCAAGATCTGTTTTGAGGACTGATGAAGGCAACATGCAAAGTCCCAGGCCCCAGACCCGACAGGCTTTCTCTCCCCACAGGGGAGCCCCTGTCATCCCCTAAGCACCGGGCTCTGCAGAGAGACGGGACACGAGTGAAAACCAGCTAACAGTTACTGAGTGCTTACTATGTGCCAAGCACTGTTCTAAAGATGCCCCACAAATTCACTATCTTTCTGTGCCACGACCGTAGCCAGGCCTGTGCAGCCACACGTGAGAAACTGAGGCACAGAGGTTGCACGGACAGGTCACGCTCCTCTGAGGCCTTCCGGCTAGCCGTGCCAGAGAGGAGATGCAAACCCAGGCCTGTGGCTGCACAGGGAAGTGGTGAAGAACCTGACGACAGCAGAGCCCAGAGGAAGCAGAAGGAAAAGCCCGACCCCATCACTTGACAGATGAGGAAACAGAGGCATGAAAGGCTTTGAAGAAAAAAGCAGCAGTGTGGAGTCAGAGCTGGGAACTGGGAACATCTGGTCGAACTATAGCTCGGCGCCACTCCACAGCTGTGACTCGTTTCTGACTTCCTCGCTATCAGCTGGGCGTGCCAAAGCTACCGAACTCACCTGGTCATGAGGACGGAAGCCCAGGCAGCACGGCACACACTCGCGAAGCAGCATAAACCACCCAGGCTAGGAAGCGCGCGAGCAACCGCCAACAGAAAGCAGAACCCTCCGCGCTAAACTCAGCACCGACCCATTTGCAGCCCGGGCTGGGGGGGCGGGGGCGGGGGCGGGGCAGCAGAGATGGAGACTGAGAGACCGGGAGAGACAGAAAGGAGAGACGGAGGGCGGGAGAGAGAAGACAGCGCTGCTCCCAAGAGCTGTCCTGGAAACCCCGCGCTGCACTCGCTCCCAGGGAAGCTCACGGCTCGGAGCCGCCGGGAGGGTCATTCGCCCTCTCTCTGAGGGTGAGGACAGAGGCTCGGAAGCTCAGGCCCTCGCCCCAGAGCCCACCGTCGCCGAGCCACGCCCCCTCACCCGGACCCTCCAGCCCCGCCGGCCGAGGGAAGCCCGACGGGACCCGGGACCCCAGCGGCGCGCTCCGGGTGGCGGGCAGCTCGAGCGGAGGGCGCGCCGGGCCTGGCTGCCGGCCTCGCTCACCTCCTCCTTCCGCGAGCGCTTGGACACCTTCTTCTCCATCTTGGCAGCCGTCTTCTCCGCCCCGCGGCCCTTCTTCTCCTTCTTGCCCTTCTTGCCCATCGCGCCGGTCCGAGGGGGTAGCAGGACTCCCAGAGGCGCGGGCAGCGGCGCGCCGGAAATACGTGCCCGCGGAGGCCGGCGCGCGGAAACGCGACACTGGCGTCCCGCCCCCGCACTACGCGCTTCCGGCCGGCGGCCCCTCCCTCCCGGGGCCTGGGGGCTGGGGCTGCGCGGCGCGTAGGCGAGAAGCGGTCGGCTGCGCCGCTCCCCCGGGGCCGGGCCGGGGCGAGCCGTTGCTTGGCGCCCCCGCACTTAGTGACCCGGCGGGGTGACGCGGGGCGCGAGTCGCCTTTGCTTCTGACTCGGACCCTCTTAAAATTAAGTGACTGCTTCGACCTCACGCCCCAGGGAAACGTTCCCACGCCTTCAGGGCTTTACAGCCTCCTGGTGAAGGCGGCCCTGCTCCCCCGCGAGAAGGGCCGCACGCGTCCTGGCGCTCGGGGCGCCGTGCTAAGGAGGGAGGCTCGGCGGCGGCCCCCGCCCCGGCGGGCCCGCTCCCTCGTCGCCCGCGGACGGCGGGGGAGCCCCTCCGGCGCAGTCGGCTCCGAGCCCGGAAGCTGAAGCAGCCGCTGCCCGCGCGGTGCGCTCCAGGACGGGGCTGGAGCAGCCTTGGCGAGGGGAACGCCGCTTGTAGGGCGTGGGGGGCTGTGGTCCGCACAGGGCCGGACGGAAACCCTTCGCCTTACGTGGAAAATGCCATCTGTGGCTGGTGATCAGGGAAGTACAGCAAATTGAGGACAAGGACAGGCAAACATTTGGCAAAAGGAAAGCATAAATCACGAAATGATCTAGTTTCTTCGTGAGTGAACGGACACGGGGCTCAGCCGTAAAGAAATTACCTTGGATCTATGAAAATTAGTAAGGAAACCTCGCCAAAACAGAGGGGAGGCTAGAAGGTCAGTTCCAGGAAGGACTGTCAATTGTAGGGAACGCGGCGGAATCATTACAGGCCCCGTAAGGAAAGACGGAGTTTGCATTCTCTGCAAGAAATAGACCACCCCACAACTCAGTACCCTGGACCCCTGGTTTTCTCCTGTGCACCTTTGTTCCAAACAACCCCTCCTAGCTTCCTCCTCCTTCTCCAGAAAATAGCACCCCTCTCCTTTATTGGACTTGCCTGTGGTTTTGCCACAGCTTAGGTGTCCCGAGTTGCAATTCCTCTGCCATTGCTGAATAAACCCACTTTTGCTAGTAAAATAACTTTTATTTTTATGGTTAACAGATCCAATCAAATGCTAATCCCCAAAAGAGCCAGGGATGAATGCTTTTCCAACCGACTCCAACCCTTGTCCATAAACCTAGTTATGTAAAAAGAAAAATGAAGCCTGGGAAAACTATGGGAAGTAGAGGAGGATTCAGGCTGCATCTGTGTCCAGCGCTGCTTGGAGGAGATTAGGAGACCATGTGTGATGATGAAATAAAACAAAACAAAACAAAAAACAGTTAGATGTGTAGAGAAAGAAGCTACAGAATTTCACGGTCAGCTGGCTCCTGAGCCTCCAGACATAATCATCTCTGACAATGAGCTACAAAAGGCCAAGTCCTTACTATTGCCCCTGCTTTCCTTCTAGTGCAATATGACTTTAAGGACATAGCTAATCTTCTTGTACTTTTCTAAGAATATTGGATGACCTTGAGGCAATGCACTTGAAGCCAAATGGCCCTTGAGTCACAGAGCACCTGTAGGAAATACATTACAGTGGGCCCCTCTTGAGGACTGAGAAAGGGAGAGCATATTCCCTATTAAGATTTAGAAGGGTCTGGTAGATGCAGGGTTCAATGCTTTTATTACCCGAAAGAATCTTCAAGCTGAGTTGGAAGGCTCTTGGGTGATGGGTCATGGTGATTTCCGTGAGATTGAAATTCTCATTGCCCAGACAGAGAAGCTAGAAAGAACATTTAAAATTAGATCAGAATCCCAAAATAGTAAAAAGATTAACTACATGGTCCTATTTTAGTGAAATCATATTTTTGATACTTTAATGGATTATCTTAACAACCAATATGTCATTAACCGTCAGTGTATCTTTTGTGTGGTCAGGCGCCCTCTGCTGTCTTCAAGTTGGAACCCAGAAGGAGAAAAAAAAATATTAACAATGGAACTAACTCATTACCCTCACCACAAATAATCAGTGTAATTGGAAAATTCTCCCATGGGCGGTATAGATGATGTGGTTCTTTGCCTGTTTCCCATCTGGAAAAAATGGGACTACTTAGCCAGCCCACCTACTACACAACATTCTTGGGAGAATCAAACAAAATAACAAAAAAGCTTAGAAAAGTTTAGCAAAATACAAACTTAAGAGATTCCGTGTGCTGTGAAGTCACGAATTTGAGCTGGCTGGCAATCATTTCATGTAGCAAAATGAACTGGACCCTGCAACGCGTGAACATCGTACCAGAACACAAGATACAAAACGCAAGACCTGACCACCTGCTTCCAGGAGCTTTGGTTCTAACAAGACAGGTAAACGTGTGATGACACTCCTCATATGCTTGAAGCAAGGAATGAAGAAGGAGGGGGGAAGGAGAGGAAGGGAAATCAATATGTTGTTTCACACGTTCATCCAGCGTTCTGGACGTCGGAGGGGAAAAGGAAAATCCAGTCTTGTTGCTCCATCGGGGCTGAAAGCAAAATTCTCTCCTCTTTGGGGTTATTTATATAAAGTGTGCTGTTTAGGTTCCAAATATTTGGGGACTTTTTCGTTATTGTTTTCCAATTTATTTCATTTATCTGAGATCTCCAAGAGTTTACTGCTCTCGGTCTCCTTCTAAATGCTGCTTCAGGTGCATCTTACACATTTTAATATGCTGTGTTTTGAGTTTTCATTCAGTTCAAGATACTTCCTAATTTCCCTTTTGAATTCTTCTAATATCCCTGGGTTACTTAGAAATGTGTTAGTTTCCAGATAATGTGGAGATTTTCCAAAGATCTTTCTGAAAAGTTTTGTTTTTCCTCTCACTGCTTGTATGATTTTATCTTCATTCTTATTGCCTGCAGTTTCACTACGACATATTTAGATATTAATTTCTTTTTATTTACCATGCTTGGGGTTCAGTGGGCTTCGTGGAGCTGGGGACGGCTCTACCATTTTCTCTTCAGAGGATGCTGTTCTTTCCTCTTCTCCTGGAGCTCCAGTTAAATACATGACCTCCCTTCTCAATCTCTGTGCCAGGTCTCTTCACTAATCTTCCCCGTTTTCCATTTGTTGGTCTCTCTGTGCTGCATTCTGGGTAATTCTTTCTGATTTATCTACTAGTTCGTGGGTTCTTTGCTCAGCTCCATCAAATCTGTCTTTCTGACAGCCCAGGCGGTGCCCTCTGAGGCTCTCAAAACCAAAGTCAAACATGGCAACCCTTGCTCATGCCTGGAAGCAAAAGCCGTTCGCAGAACCTAGTTTCTACCCAATTATTTCGCTTTTCCTTCTGTTTGGGTTCTGATTTGGTGACACTTTACTCCTTGTTAGTTCTGAAATGCCTTTAAGAAACTCATTTCAACATTTATCCAGCAGTTTGGGTTGCTTTGAATGGGAGGATTTGTCCACATAACCCACAGCCTTGCTTCCTTCCTTTTTTTAAGTGGTATTTTTCAGTAGGCAATTAAACATATTAATTTTTAAAATTTGGAAAACACAGACAAGTCTAAGAAGGAAACTTCACAGTCGCCCACGGGCTTCCCTCCCACATGCAACCACTCTCAGCATATGTGGGATTTTCCTGCTGACTGACGGTAAGCAAGGGTCTGAGTTGTCTTTCCCTCATCTGCTTAGCTTCAGTGAGCAGGACCTCCTATCTATATCCTGATAAAGATATCTTCTTTATCACTGATGCTCAGAGCATCACATGACAGGCAAGGACAGTCTGTAAGTTCGCATCCATTTTGTGGCGAGCGTGTCCCATAAACCTATCCAAACACAGCCCAGAGTCAGCTTTCCTGAACGCAGTGGTCAGAGGCACAAGATGAGAGAAAATACAGTAAGAGAAACAGTGCAAATCTGTCCCTAATGATAAATTTGATTTTAAGAAGGTAAAACTCCTTTGCCAAATAGTTGGAGATGCTGATCATTCTTAAAGTAACTTGACTTTTAAAAATCCCCATAACATCACTATGTTGAGCATCTGGCTCTCGAATCCCAGGAACCAGCTCTGTTTCCAAGCTCAGTCGCCTGGTAGTTAACAACTTACACTGAGGACTGTTCGTGGTACCCCCTCAAATTCCAGCTGCCTGGCTATGAATCTAGATCCCACCCACTAAAACCTCCCTGCTCTCAAGAAGGGCTTTTGCTGTCACTGTTCACCCACAAGGCTCTGATCTCAGGCCATCTGGAGGAAGCAGGGGTTTACCCTTCATGGAAGCACAGTTGTAAAACCTGCATTCTGGGCACAGAGCTCACCACATCCTCCTTTCCTTGTCCACACTAGCGAATGATGCAATTAATAGAAAACATGTGCAATTAAAGAAAGACCTTCTCCGTCAGAGACTCTGAGGGCTGGTTCGTTATAAGACGTGCCCGGAGACGGGAGGTGTTGCCCAGTTATTCAATGCCCCAGGAATAACAGAGTATCTGGTTTCCAGGTTAAGTCAAGATTTTCCCACTAATGCGCTTCCTCTAACGGTCCTGAGAATACATTAGAAACCCACTGTGTTAGAATCACCCACGTGCTGTAGCTCTCTTCCCCTACATTTTAATCTCCCTTCCGCCTTGTCTTTTTCACTTTTCTATCCCCAGACAGCAAGGTCACACTATTTGTTAAATGTTCACAACCTATGAGTAAACAGTGAATGCATGAAGTCCCCTCATGACTGACAAGGGCTGCAGAAAGCCTTGTCCAGCTCAGGCAGACAAGGGGAGGATCTCAGTGATCCAACATTACTGTACATGGATCACCCATTTCCAAAGAACGCGAACCACACATATTTGAAAACTCAAGTGAGATGCAGGTGGGGATTTAAAAGGTCCAGCAGAGGAGCATGGGATCAGTGAATGAATTCACAGTTGCTAGAATGAGAGATAAGACCACAAAATTCTGGCGAATTTGGAGGGAGATGCAAATCCTGTCTCCCCTACAGAATGGACTTTGCGTGAGGCTTGATGGTCTCAAGCCTTTAATTCTGATCTTTTAACAGATCTGCTGTTAGCTCCCTGAACCAGGCCTCACATTTCCCTTCCTTCCTCTCTACCCCGCTTCCTTGTTTATTTTTTACCCTCACCTGAGAAGGAAGGCCTCAGAGGGGAATTTGGCAGCAATAGGAGACGGTGAATACTGAAAATAAAAACACCAAGTAGGTCCTTCCGGAAAATGGGTGGAAGCCGAGCCAAGGCAAAATCCTAACGCCAGCGACATTGGTGTGAAGCCGTGTGAGGTCCTCACGCTCTTGCTCTGCAGCCTGGACCCTCCTGCGTGGGCCTCCGCTCCGGGCCCCTCCCATCCCTTCAAAGTGTGTCCCATGCCCTGGTCTCTCAAATATCCTCTCTCTACAAAGAGACAGGTAGCTAAGGATTTTATACGTAATGTAGATTGCTCCACCTCATATGTCGCCAGGGAAATGCCAAGTAAACCAAGGAGACACCATCTCACACCTATTAGAACAGCCAACATCCAGACCACGGGTAACACCGAATGCTGGTGAGGACATGGACCAGCTCTTCACGTCAGTGACGTAGTTAATGTTACCCTCAATACATTCGAAAGCAAGTAGCAGGCCTGTAGGACCAGTGTTGGGAGTCGGGTTACAGAGGGTGGGGTCTCAGCCACCAGTGCCCAGCTCCCGGAAGGTCGTGTTAGGGGACACGCTCAGGCCACAGGCTCCCGGGGCTAGCAGGCAAGGCTCATGCTGCAATTACCAGCGGCTCCCGCACTGGCCGTTATTCATACGTCTTAAAGGTTGCTCCCCGTAGCAAAGCTGGTCTCCCGGATGTGGCTGAGGTTCCCAGACAGAGGAGGAAACGCCTGCTGCCAGGTGGCTCGGCCGGCAGGGGGCGTGACCCCTCCCACGGAAAAGCGGCTCTGCCCACAGGCACTTGGGCAGCGCTCACCTTGATTTATATTTAATAAACCTAGGGGTGCCCGGCTGGCTCCGTCCGTAGAGCGTGTGACTCTTGATCTCGGGGTGGTGAATTCAAGCCCTGCTTTGGGCGTAGAGATTTCTTAAAAATAAAACTTAAAATATGTATATTTAGTAACACAATAAGAAAAAATAAACATAAAAACTAGCAAAAAAGAGAAAAGCATGACCACACTTTAAAATTACCAGGGACTGGGGCACCTGGGTGCCTTGGTCGGTTAAGTGTCTGCCTTCAGTTCAGGTTGTGATCCGGGGGTCCTGGGATCAAGTCCGCGTCAGGCTCCCTGCTCCGTGGGGGGCCTGCTTCTCCCTCTGCCCCTCCCCGCCCCGCCTCATGCGCGAGCGTTTGCGCGTTCTCTCTCAAATCAATGAATAAAATATAAAATGATAAAATAAAATAAAATTACCAGGGATTATGTGAACTGGGCATCCTTCCCCTGCCCCCGACCCCTCCTCATTTCTGACCCCTGCCCCTGCCTGGTCCCCCCCAGCGCCCACAGGGAAGTCACCGGGGTCTGCGTTTCTTGTGCCAATGTTTTTGAAAGTAGAAGGTGGGGTGTCTCGTTTCCTCTTGGCATTAGACCACTCTGGTCTGCGACCCAGGTGGCCATTGCCCAGAGACAACCTGATCCTGTTCCGGGCCAAGGACACGGGCGCAAAGGGCCAAGGGAAGGGACGTCAGCGCAGATAGGGCAGCAACAGCAGACAGAGCCTCCTTAGAGGTGACGAGCAGGCTGCGGTCCTAGTGGGTCACCAGCTCCCACGGCCCCCAGCCAGGCCCAGGGCTCTGGGACTGCGGACACAGTGCCCACGACAATGACAAGGGAGCCTGGGAAGCGGACATCCCACCCCCCACCACCCACACCTCACAACCCAGCAGCCTCTAAAGGCACTTGTGGGCGGCGGTGGCCGGGGTCACACGCGACTGAGGACCAGCGGGGCCTCAGTTATCCCGGGCTCTGGCAGATGATGCAACACCAGTTCAAATTTGCGAATAAGTCCCGAGCGTGCGACTCCGCGGCTGGCCACCAGAGGGCAGCCCTGCGCCGCCGACTGCCGGCCGGGCGCCAGGGGCTGCAAACCTTGCATCATCTCCCCACGTGCTGTGCGGTCCAGAAGCAGTGTCTAGCCGTTGGAAATGCAGCCTTCCTGGGCGCGGATGTGACCGGCCCTGGCGCTCACGCCAGAGGTCCTTGGTGCGGACGGGGACGTCACCTGCAGGCTGGCCGGGAGGGGGCCCCCACCGGACACAGATGGGAAAAGTGGCTTTTCCCGGTTCACTCGGACCTCCCAGATGAGCAGTGTGTTAGAGGCGCATCTTTGTTTTCCTTTGTGTTTTGAGAGGGGCTTCAGTGCAGACTTAGCAATCATTTCACGGGATTAATTGAGGGAGGAAGTAGAACCTCCAGATCGTAGATGGGGGGGGCGGGGGGGGGGGGCTTGGCCGCAGCCTTGGGAACCGGGAGAGTCTGGGGAAAAGGGCTCCAACCAGATCCCAGGATGTCTGCCGTCCCTGGCGTCACCACCGCCCAGTGTCTATGGAAACCCGTCAATTAGTGTTTGTTCAACCGTGTTCTCAAGACAAACGGTGCGGAAAGGATCCTGACAGGTGAGGAAAGTGAAGGCCGAGGGCTCGGCGCAGAGGCTGCTGGCGCCCTACGGTCCTGACCATCAGCGTTAGTCTCCGTCATGAGAGTGCCCTGCTCGGAAGAGGCCGCCCCCAGCCTCCTGCCGACAGCCACACGCCCTCCTCCGCGGGCTCGGCCTGGGCTTTCTGGTGCCTTCCGCCCTCTGCACACCCGCCTGCCCCTTCCTCCTGCCCCCAGGCTCCCAGCACTTCCACCTGTGGCTCAACTGGGGTTTATTTGTTGTTGTTGTTGTTCGTTTGTTTTTCATCAGATACGTGTGTTTTCTTTTGGAATAATTTCAGATTTCCCGAAAAGTTGCCTGGATCGTTCCGAGAGTTCTTGCGTGTTCATCTTCCATGACCACGGCGAGTTGGTCAACGCAGGGAAACCCACACTGGGGCATGACGGTTAGCGGCCCTCCAGACTTCATTTGGATTCTGGTGGCCCATCCACGAATGTCCTTTGTCTGGTCTCGTTCAGGATCCCGTGCAGGATACAACACTGCACTTAGATACAGCTCCCTTCTCAGAGGGCGGGCCCTAACCCATCCCACCCAGTGTAGGTCCTGGGCCTGGAGGCTCCATGTGCTGCTCTTGGGAGACAACATACTCGTGTGTGGGAATTCCCGGCGTCTCTTAGGTGCCGTGGGGCTGCGGGTGAAGGTGGGCTGGGGGCATATTCATTTACTGTCCTCCCTCCCCCCTCCCCCACCACGAACCTTCCTCCATCCTTTTAGGGAATCACTGGCATCCTTATCACTCCAGTTGCTTGCCCTCAAGATTCTAAGTATCAGTCACTCATTACTTAGTACAGACCACAGGCTGCAGTGCCGCACATTGCTGAGATGTGCAGGTGCAGGGTCCTGTGAGGTGGGAATCATCTAGAATCTGGGGTAGAAGTAGGGATTAAAGCCTCTTTGAGAGTCTCCTTGTTTACAGGCCCCTCACTCCTGTGACTGGGTCCCTTTTGGCCCCCCAGGATGCCTGGAGTAGCATTTCAAAGCATCTCCCTAGGAACCTATGTGCTACTTGATGCCCACACACTAGATGCTTCCCCTGACCTCGCAGTCAACGTGCTGACGCAAGACGTCATTGGAGACTCCCTTCCGTGCCCCAGAGAGAGGCTAGCAGGATGAGCTCTTCGCTCCAGAAAACGAAGGAGAATCTCTGTGTAAGAATATCTCACTGAGGCCGGACCCTCCCTAAGGCCTGTCTCCTAGCAACCCCAATGCCTTTGTCCAACTACCCCTAAATCATCGGGTTCAGCTCAAAACATCAAAACAAACCCATGGGTAAGAGGCAGAAACCAAAATGTCTCCCAGCCGCGCACCCAGGAGGACCCCGAGCATTGGTTTCTCCTGCCCAGGGGCCCCTGGGCTCACGGGAGCCACAACGTCCCTGCTCCTGTTCACCAGATCGCTGTTAGCTCATGGAGACGGTACAATGGGGCCAGAGCGTTCGGGGCTCTGAGCTGTGCCGGTGACCCGAGGAGACCGCTTCTCCGCATCGGTGACCACAGTAAAACCGGCGACCTGCGGGGCCAGCCGTGGGCACGCCAGAACTGTCCGCCCAGCGTCGCCCCGCCCTGCCGGCCCCAAGCGGAGAAACAGGACATTCCCCCGACCTGCCCTGTCCTTTCTGCTGTGCCCCCAGAACAGCGCTGGGATGGGGAAGCACGGGATTCCTGCACCCGGGGCGCCAGGGTCAAGGGGTCGCCGAAGGGCCTGCGGATCTGAGAGTGGAGCTTGGGGCGGGCGACAAGGGTGAGGCACTGCCCGGAGAGCCAAGCACAGGGTACCCGCGGCCAGTGTGAGCTCTCGCAGCCCTGACGGGGCACCAGGGTGATGGGGGCTGGCCTCCCCGTCGCCATCCCGGGCCCAGGCTAGGCTGGCACCCTGGTCCCTGCCCACCCCCGCCATCCTGTGGAGACACAGTTAATCCTAGACTGAGCTCCTTAGGTCTCCCTCCCCCAACCCCCCACCCCACACCCGCTGGGCTTGCAGAATACCCCCGCTTTATTTTGCAAATCAGAGGACCCAGCACAAAGAAAGGAAGCTCTGGCTTGTGGATGCAGCCAGCCAGCCAGAACCAGTGGTCAGCTGCCTCCTCCCAGCCCGCAGGCTGGACTTGCCGCCCCTGCTTAGGCTGCTGGGTCCCCCATCCGCCCGGGAAGATTCCGTACCTGGACCCTGCACCCACTACCCCCTCGGGCTCCCCCATGGCTAACCCTCTACATCCATCACAGCTCCATCTGCTCTGCACAGAGACCCGAACAAACCCCGTCCTGCCACAGCAGGGGTGTGAGGAGTTCAACACTCAACCGAGAGACAATAAACCCACCCGTTCTGGGAAGCACACAGCGGGGGTGGTGGTGTGGGGGTGGGGGGCGCTGCGCGGGACGGTGACCTGTGCGTGTAGGCTCAAACTGTAGCGGGTACCGGGGGTGCGCAAGATCCGTGTGGGAAGGCTGTGGGCTGCATGGGAAATCTCTACCTGCCAGTCCATTTGGCTGGGAACCTGAAACTGCTCCAAAAAAATAAAGTCTATAAAAAAAAAAAACAAAGCATGCTTCTGATGCTATTCCCACTATGGGCTCTGGTTCCTGTGCCCTTGGGGCAAATGTCCCCTCTCCCCACCTCCGTCCACCGCAAGGCTTCCCTGGGCAGGTGACATGGCTTATCTGCAGGGCAGACTGGGGGTCCTGCAGCCCCCACGTGCAGACCGGGCCTATGCAGCCATCTGGGCCTTGAGCATCCCCCCACGCCCTGCCCCATATTCGCCTGCTCGGGCTGCCAAGGCCAAGCACACAGCATGGGCCCGGACCCACGGGCGCTCACTCTCTGCCAGGCTTGGAGGCTGGAAGGCTGAGGCCAAGCCGTGGGCAGAGTAGGGTTCCTCTGACAGGGCTCTCCTTGGCCTGCCCTCTCCCCGTGGCCTCACGGGTCATTCCTCGGTGACACCGTGAGATTTCAGATTAGGGGCTCAGCTTAATGACATGTTAACCAATCCCCTATGGAGAGACCCTGTCTCCGAACACGGTGACTTGCTGAGGAACCGGGGCTTGGGGCTTCCATACATGAATTTGTGGGAGACATGTGACTCTGGTGGTCTCTCTCGCTCTCGCTCTCGCTCTCTGTGAGGCTGGGGCCAGTGACGCTCAGTGCCTTCATGCACTCCTCACTAATTGTATCACTTCGTTTTCATCAAAAGATTTCCCCAAGCCCTGCGTTTCTGGTTTTTTGGGGGGGCAGTGAGAGGAGGAGTGGACTGGGGTCAAAAATGTGTCTTCAGACCACGATCTAGGCTGTAGGGGCACCCAGTGCTCTTGGGAGGGTATTCCTTGACTTCCTCCATATTACGTCTTCATCCCTGGGAATTGTGGGTCTTGAGGACACCTGGGACGACAGAGTCAGACTGTCCGTGGTTGCCCATTAGCTTTGTCCACGCCGTGCACGTGGTGGTCTCAGAACAGCGATGTCCACGCTACCAATGCACATGTGACGGGGAGGCATTACCACCTCGTGCACATGGCCGCCCCCTCGCCTGGGTTCATTTGCACGATGGACACTGTGGGATCTCATGGCCATGGCATACTTTAGCGCCCCTCCCTTAGACCTCGGACTGCAAGCCCCTAGACAGCCCACGCTCACCAGCGTCCTTCTAGCGTCCTTCCAGCCGTCTGTCTCTAGAAGGCTCGTGAGAACAGTGTGTTCTTACATGGCGGCAGCCCTTTGTGTGCTTTGCATGGGAAGATCCATTTTGCTGGGTATAAAATCTCTGGCTCTAGTTTTGAGTCCCTTCAAGGTATGACTCCACTGTCTTCTGGCATCAAGTGCTGGTGTGGACAAGTTGGATGATAATCTTGATTTCTGTCCCTTCTAAGCCAGTGCTGTCTTTTTACCTAGAGGCCCAAAGGATTTTTTTTTTCTTTTTCTTCAAATACCAGTCATTTTGCTAAACTATGTCTTGGCATTGGTCATTCTGGGCTGGATTTCAGGCAACTTTCCTTGAAAAAGTTTCTCAGGATTTGTTCTGCTGTCTTACCTTGGCACCTTCCTCAAAGAGCCTTGTTATTTGGTGTTGGATCTTTTTTGCCAATTTTCACAATTTCAAAGTTTCTTTCAAATCCTTTGAATTTGTTTTCTTTTGAATTTTAAACTGTGTCTCCTTTTCATCTGCTCGTCCCCTGAAAGCATCGCTTCCTTGTGCTGCCTTCACTCTTAGGCTTCTTCTGTTTAGTCTACATTTATGAAATAATCGTTCCTTTATTTTTAATTCTTTGCTCGAGTGTCTCACCTCACTTCTGAGTTTTAAACATTAACTTGTGGTGCTGGCATTTTCTTCCCCCCATGTTTTGTATCATTTTCTCAAACATTTTTAGGTTATTCTGAAACAGCAAGTCACAGTTTTGATATTTCCTTTTTTTGTGTGTTGTTTTGAGCACATCCTTCTGCAGTGCTTTCTTCTAAGGAAGGTCATTCTGCGGCATATTCTCATTTTTCTTGCAGTAACTTTGTATGGGATTTGCCCTTGATGCTTTTCTGTTGCTTGATGTGAATTTAAGGCTCTTGAGCCTCTTGAAGAAGACCTGTTACAGCTTTTCTCATTTTCCAGACAGCCCTCTCCTGTTGCTCTCCCAAGCAAACTGTGACTCCCAAGGCTTTAACAAACGTGATCACTGGCCCTGCTCCCTCCCTGCTGTTGTCCACCGCTCTCCCTCGCTGGTCTCTGTTGTCCCTGTCCTGCTCGGTTCTGATCCAGCAGTTTTCCCTCTGTGTGGGGCTCTGTCCTGAAAGGAGGCCCTGGCCACCAGGGGCTAGACCATCCATCCCCGTGAGACATTTCTTATTTTATTTTTTAAAGATTTTATTTATTTATTTATCTGACAGAAAGAAACAAAGCGAGAGAAGGAACACAAGCAGGGGGAGTGGGAGAGGGAGAAGCAGGCTTCCCGCCGAGCAGGGAGCCCGATGCGGGACTCGATCCCAGGACCCTGGGATCATGACCTGAGCCGAAGGCAGACGCTTAACCATCTGAGCCACCCAGGCGCCCAGACATTTCTTATTTTAAACATTTATTTATTAATTCATTTAAAACAATAATCATCCTATTACACGTTAACATAAACTACCTACTTTTAATGAAAAGCAACTGTATCTCTTTTTAATAAAAAGTGACAACATTTCGTGAAAAGATGAGTGTGATTTGATGTTTCTGCAGATGTCTCAATGTCTGGCTTTACAGACTACTGATGGAATTCTTATATCTGCTTGTGCATTGAATCTGCTGGGCGATAGCATGTCCCCTGGCCTCTGGAAATCTCCACTGGACGCTCATGAGAGTCCCTGGAAATTTTGCTCTTCTTTTTAGTTGTACTACCTGTTTTTACGTGGGGCTTCAGAATATCTAAACACCATGAGGCCACGGCCGTCTCTCCAGAACCCTTCGTGGGCTTTTTGATGGGGGAAGAAGGTAAGAAATTGGTGAATCTACAGCATCCTCTCTTACCACATAGATTTAACATGGCAAAGGCAGGCTAGCCAGGCAAAAATGCAGGAAAAAAAACAAATAAAAGGCATAAGGTTTGAGAAAGGGGACTCTATACACTGTCATCACTCACACAGAACAGAGTGTAAAAAAACCCAAAGGCATCTACCAATAACCTATTCAAATTAAGAGGTAAACTTAGCTAGGCTGCTGGATACAGGATCAACATACAAAAACCGGGGTTTTTTTTTGTTTTGTTTTGTTTTCAATATACCGGCAACAAATAAATAGAAAATAAAAGATCTTTAGAAGTGACCATCAAAGCCGTCAAATACCTAGGAATAGAGTGAGCAGGAGATGGACAAGACCTCTACACTGAGGACTACAGTGCACTGTTGAGGAGAAACCTAAGCAGACCTACCACGTATGGAGAGAGAGGTCTGAGAGAAGAGAGGAGACTCACTACGAGAAAGGTTTCAATCTCCCCAAAATGACCTATAGATTCAACACCACTTCACCAAAATCCCAGGGGGCTCTCTGCGTACCCGTGTGTGTGCGCACACTCACAAACTGACAAGGCGATTCTGAAATTTAGACGGAAATGCCAAGGACTGAGAAAGACAAGGCAAAAATGCAAAGCCGAGTAAGCTCTTGTTTGTCGCTTTCACTTGAAAAAACAAATGACTGATGAATCTTTGGACCACAGAGTGATGTCAGGAGCTGCTGGTGTTCTTTGCTCGGGGGAGGTACTATTGAAAGGGCCCACAAGTCTGCATTTGGGAGGTTCCCTTCTTTCTGAACCAGGACTCATGCACTGCCTGAAATCTTTGGCAAACTATCGAAAAATGACAGGATGAACGAAAGGCCAGGACGAAAGTCAGGTTGGTGGGAAGCAGCTCCCCGGACTTGTTGGATCGTGTTAGGGACGCCATTAATCCGTTGGAGTAAAAGCCAGCAACTCTTGGGTCCCTCCAGCGGCTTCATTCCTTGGGAATTAACTCACAGGATCCTGCAGGTTTCAACAAACAAATCCAGCAAAGGGGAGGTGGGGGCGGGATATGCCCCGAGCATCCGGGGCCGCGGTCCCGGGGATGGGGCAAAGGGAATGCTGCTCTGGACACATGAGGCTCGGGGTGCAGAAATTTGCCGGGCAGAGCGTGACGCGGCATGGCTGCTGTGAAGGGCGTTGTGGGTGGGGAGGCTTCTGAGAACATGCTCGCCACAGCAGCCCCCATCCCATGGATACAGTTGTAGAAGCTCCGTGGGACCCTGTGGACACCTTGCACCCTTTCCCATACAAAGCAGGCTGATGCCCCCTGCTTGGGTGTTTGCTTTTGGCCTCTTTGCTTTGCTCTTTGGGGGTCTCCAGGGTCTTCAGAGGGCTCCTCCCCGGGGGAGCAAATGGAAATAAACTCATGTTAGGCTCGCCATTTGTATTAATCCAGAGAAGACTGTTGCTTCACCGGCCTTCTTTCTACTTGGCTAGTGGACACATCTTTCCAGCCCTGGGCAAAATCATGCAACGCTCTAATTCTCCGGAGATAATTGTAGGTCTCTGTAATTAACAACCACACCGGAATGGAGTGAAGGACCCTGCTGCTCCGGGCAGGGATGTTGAATGTGCTGAGACTCGGCTGCGCTTCTTGCCTCCCAGGCTTGGCTGAGCATCAGCACCTTCCTGGTTCCCCCAGAGCTCTCCTGCCTAGAAGGAACAAGCCATTCCCTGCTGCCAAGATGCAGAGCATCATTTATCTCATGGTCACAAAGCTCAGACAAGCGGAGGCACCCTGCCAATGAATACTCTTCTGCGCTGCCGATAGCCAAGGCCAAACTCGGACTTGGAAGTGGCAGGTTGCAGAAGCAAGATTTCCCAGATCACGCGTGGAGAAGACTCTGCAGAGGAGCATGGCTCCCTGATTCACTGGTCACTTCCTTACAGTTGGAGGGAAGTTCATTTGCTCAAGGAGCACAATGAGGGCCCAGAGCCCGGACACTCGGGCGTCCCCGCCACACACTGTGCCCTCTGTTTCCCCAGCCGAGGCCAAGAGCGCTTTGTGCATCTGAATCATTGGCCGGGAACTGGGTGACGAGCCTGTGCCAAGAAACAGACAACAGGGCTGGCTTTAACTCATTAGCCTCTGCTGGAATGCCTCGTTCATTTGACAAATATTTGTCGAGTGCCTGCCATGTGCTAGGCCTGCTCTGGGCTCCCTGGACCCTCGGCTGGGGAAGTCTGTTTCTGGAGGTGACACAGGTGGGAAACAAGTGAACGGAATCACAGACGGGTTTGGATAATGATCAGTGTGTGAATAAGTGAAACAGGACAGCACCGTATGGAGGAGGGGCTTCCTTCGGGGGAGGGCGGGAAGACTCTTGAAGACAGGCCTGGTGACAGAGTGATGTGAGCGTTGGGGGCTGCTAGGGTGTGGCTGAGGGTGGGTGGAGAGGCAGGGCCCCCTCCTCTGGGGTCGTCAGCATGGGGAGTGGTCTGGATTTTGTTCTAAGCGCCACGGGAGCTGCTGGTGGGTAGTAAGCAGGGCAGTGACAGGAAGGGACCCACCCTTTAGAGAAAGAGCACCGTAGCCCCTGTGTGCTGAGGGGTGGACGGTGAGGGCAGCAGGGTCACCGTGTTCTGATCCCCAGGAGGACCCTGTGGATGTGTGACCTTGTGGGGGGGGGTGCAGAGGGGACTTCGCGGGTGGCAGTCAGCGGGGATCTTGAGTGGGGAGAGCATCCTGGGCTGTCAGACTGGTCCCAGTGTCATCACTGGGGTCCTTACAGTGGGAGGCAGGAGTCCGAGTCGGAGGGAGGTGGGAAGGCCCCCACGGCTGGCTCTGGACATGCAGGGAGGCCACAGCCGAGGGTGTGGGTGGGGAGAACAGAGGAACCACCCTGCGGACACCTTGATTCTTGTTGGCCCCAGAAGACCCCGTTTGCACGTCTGACACCCAGAACGATAAGAGAATAAATGTGTATGTTTTGAGATACGAAATTGGTGGTGATTACAACAAAAGGAAACTAATACAGATGGAGAAAGGTGAGTGCCCAGGTGCCCAGGTGCGCTGACATGTCCACTTCGCAGCACACAAGAGAAGGGAGGCCGCCGATGGCCACCAGGGCAGGTGGGTGATGTGGCCGACTGGGGTGGGAGGGGCTCAGGGTCTCCGCATCAGAGATGTTCTGGGCTGGAGTCCATGACAGGTGGGGGAGGAGGCCGAGCGAGAGGCCCAGGCGGACAGCTAAGGCCCGGGAGGCGTGTGATGCACTCTCCTCCGGATCCTTCCTCTGCCTTCACCCGCTCCACTCTCCACTGGTCCACAGGTGCTTCTGTCCACGTGTGCAAATACTCAGAAAAGGTGATTCTGGCTCTTTTGGTCAAAAAGTCGGATACCTTCCTAGTAGCCTGATTTCGTGGTAAATCAAGACAGAAACCGATAGTAAGGAAAATGTAGAACAAGGTGGGTGCAAAGCTTCAGTGTATTAGAAATAGGAACCAACGGGGTGTACAAGGGTCCTGGGGCCACCATAACAAACTGCCACAAAATGGGAGGGGGTGATGAAACACAGAAATCTATTGTCTCACAATGCTGGAGGCCAAATGTCCAAAATCAGGGTGCTGGTGGGGCTGTGCTCCCTCCGAAGGCTCTGGGAAGGATCTTCTCTCAACCCTGTGGCGGCCAGCGATCCCTGGTGATCCCTGGTGTTCCTAGGCCTGTGGCAGCTTCATGCCAGGCTCTGCTTGTCTTCACATGGGTTTCTCTCTGTGTCTTCACATGTCTTCATACAAAGACACCAGTGGTTGGATTTAGGGCCACCTTCATCCAGGGTGAAGCAGTGAGTCGAAAAGCGTCCCCCCAAGAGATATGTCCGAGTCTTAACCCCTGCGCCCTGTGGGTGTGACCCCATTTGGAAATAGGGCCTTTGCAGACGTGATTCGTTTACAAAATCATTGCTGAATCTCCTTGAAGGAGATAGGAGAGGGAGATCTGGGACATAGGGAGAGGCCATGTGAGAACAGAGGCAGAGAGTGGAGGGGGGTGGCCCACAAGCCCAGGGATCCCCGGAGCCACCAAACCCTAGGAGAGGCAAGAAGTGTGTGATGGATTTTATGTGTCAACCTGACTGGGTCACAGGGTGCCCTGATATTTGGTCAAACATTATTCTGAGTGTTTCTGTGAAGAGAGTTTTGGACGAGATTGATGTTAAAATCGGTAGACTGAGTAAAGCCAATTGTCCCTTGTCATGACGGTGGGTCTCGTCTCATCGGTTGAAGGCCTGAAGAGACCCAAAGGCCGACCCTCCTCTGAGTAAGAGAGAATTCTTCCTGCTTGGAAGCCCTTTGTCCTGCCTTTGAATTCAAAGTGACACGCTGGTTCTTCCCGGATCTTCGATCGCCTGCTCCCCTGCACTCCTGGCTCTTGGCAGCCTCCACAACCACGTCAGCCGGTTCTTTATGATAGATCTCTTCCCATCTATGTACGTGTCCTCCTACTTCTTGCCCGCAGAGAAGCCTGACTAGTCCAGAAGGATCTAGCCCGCGGCGCTGGGAGAGAGCGCGGCCCTGCCCACACCCGACTTCAGCCTTTGGCCTCCACACTCCTGTCACTGGAAGGCCCCAGAACACGTTCAAGACACCCAGCCACATGCAGAGAGGCCACGCCCGGGCACCGGCGGGAGACCTCTTTTCTAGACCTCCACTCTTCCTTCCTCCAAAACGCAGACTTACCCACGGGCACCGGTGACCCTCAGCGTGGAGGCGTCTCACCCCAGGGCCAGCCCTGCCCCTGCAGAAGGCCGGCTTCTGTGGGCTTTGCCTCTCCCTGAGCTGCAGGGGGGATGCTGGGAGGGAGGGAGGGACGCAGTGGGCTCCCCTCCGGGACTCTTGCTTCCATCTCTATACTGTGTGTGTCCAACAGCCTCGAGCACAGCCTCCGGGTGGGTTCTCCCACTCGCAGCTTTTAGGCCCAAAGGGAGGGAAGGCTCTGGGCCTGTCTCTTTGTCTTTCAAATGAGAGCTTTGAGTGAGGCGCTCCCCCAGACTTCTGGCCCTTTCCATAGGTGTGACCCAGGATTTCACGCCTTAACGGAGTGTCCAGAGTGTCCGGGTGTGGATCCCCCTCTCCTGGGGCCTGCATGGCTCCGTGGGCAAGTCCCCAGGCCATCAGGGGACGAGAGCTGCCCCTGGCTAAGGAGCCGGTGCCCCCACCCCCCGGGTGGCCCGGGGTCCCCTCGGGGACACCCGAACATCTAACAGGACGGAAGCCTATATTCTCCTGGCTGTTTCAGTCTGAGAACGTTCCAGCACACAGAGCGCAACTGCCTGTTTGGGGTCACAGGCAGTGACGGGGGACAGTCCCCGGCGATGAATTGCTTGCTCCCTGGACCTTGGGTCTCCCGCCTCCCCTGCTTGGGTCAGCATCGATCCTTCGTTCTCCACTGCATCCGCCACTGTCACATGCTGAGGGGCTCCCCAAGGCTCCGGCCAGGTCTGCTGCAAAGCCTCCACTCCGCCCTGCACACGGGAGGCAGCTACTGAGCCGTGCCCTTGACACGTGGGAAGGTGTGAGGTTCAGTCCCTCCCAGGTGACCACGCAGCCGTGGGAAAAGCCTAGAGACAGGATAGACGCTTCATTTTCCCTGGTTCTTTGGTGGGAATTCTGGGCCTCCATGGGCCTCCAGGCCCTGCCCACGGTGCACCTCAGCTACCCCTCGGGGGTGACCTTGTCACCCCATGAATACTCACCTGCCCAACAAGGCTGGGGGCTCCCAGAAAGCAGGGGTGGGGTTTTACTCATTTTTGGGGTCCCTCCAGCTCTGAGTACGAGGTCCTGCCTTGGGCTGCCCCCTGGTCTATATGGGGAGGTCTTGGACTGAAAATGGCTGGACAGAGGCTTTGCCCTCCTTGCCTCCAGGGGTGGGGTCCACAACCCCAACGCTCCGCCAGTTCTGGGCTGGGCCTTGGGAGCCTGGCAGCTTCCACTTCTGGTCTGTCGGAACAGTTATTCCTGGGGCCCAGAATTCCCACCAAAGAACCGTGGAGAGACTGGCAGGCTGTGGGGCTCCCCGCACCCGTCCCACGGAGAGGCTGCATGGAGAGAGACATGCCTGACCAGCCCTTGCAGGTCCAGCCATCCCAGCCCAGGGACCAGACGTGGGGGCCAGGAGGCCATGACCTGACTAGACGTAGCTGTCCTCTGACCCCGGCTGTATGTCAGACCCTGCAGGAGCAGTCCAGTTGGGCCCAACTGCCCAGAGCCATGAGCCTCATAATGAATGTCTTAAGACACTAAGTTTTGGGCTGATTCGTTACATGGCGATTGCTGGAGCAGGTGGCTTGGCGAGAACGGAAAAAAAGTCTTCCCCTCTGGGGGGACACACTGTTCAAAAGTACTCCCTCTGGGTGGGCACAGTGGATGGCTTGGCTATTGGGTGGAATTCTGTGCAAAGAAGCAGATGCCCTGTGTTCGAGCTGCAGGAGGCCCAGGCGAGGGTGCACAGGGTGCACACGGAGCACTGGCCAGTGCCATGTGCCTTTTGCAGTGTACAGACTGTGCAACGGTACGTGGCAGCCCTGCGTAGAGGCCTCACTACAAACAGAGGGAGGTAGGAAGTGTCTGCTTCAGATGGGTGCTCCATCACTGTTCCTCATCACAGCTCCCGTGCTCTTCATCCCAGTCACAGCAGGCCCCTTCCTTGAGCTATAGCCTCTTTTGGCGGCTGGGGAGCTCAGCCAAGTAGGGACCTGTAGGAATGCTCTGACAGAAGCAGGTCCAGGTGCCAGGAGAGCACAGAGGAGGTGCCGGGGAGGTGCCAGCAAGGCTCTGCAGCTCCAGGATCGGGTCTCGCCCCCGCACCCCAGGGCACGGTCTCTCGTCACTCTGCTTGTCCAGCCCCGTGTAGCCCAACAAAAGCTCTTTTGAAGTCCCTCGCTGGGGATGAACACAGGGGCCCTGATCCGGAACCAAGCACCCACCCCCACCCCTCTAATCCCTGGCTGCCTCTGCTGGAGCGGATGTGCCTCTCCCACCTCTTCCCCTGTGACCCCAGCCTGCCTGGAGCCACCTGGCATCATAATCCCGCCTGCTCTACCCGGGCCTGAAAGCACCTGAGCCACTACTACCCGAGGCTCCTCCAAGTCCTCCCTCTGCCTGCCCTCCCTCTGCCTGCCCTCCCTCTGCCTGCCCTCCCTCTGTGGTGCCCTCCCTCTGCTGTGGCCTCCGTCCTGCACCTCAAGGCTGCTCTGGATGGGCAGCTTCCCGCTCTGTTGCCCACTGGCTCCCAGCAGTATTTGGCCAATGAGGACGCTACCGCAGGAGCCCGGAGGCTGATGTTGGAGAGACAGGGGGGCCAGGGAACGATGCGTTCCAGGCCCTTCTTGCAGGGTGAGGCCGCATGCCCTCGGGGGGGCACCTACCAGGCGGCCCCTCCCGCAGCTGCAAGAATCTCTGGGTGCTCCCGACCTGGGCAGTCCTGACCCCTAGTCTTGCCAGCCCCCTGGCCGTCATCTTAGTGACTAGTTCCTGGGCACCCCCGTTGGGGGGCTGCCTGTCCCACTGGGACCCCGGCGGTGTGGAATTAAAGGGCAAACAAGCTGGCTTGAACAACTCGTGAGAAGGCCTCCATCCTTCCTCTGACTCAGAAAACCCCCGAAAAGAAGGGGCCTCAGGAAGGCACTGCCCCAAAGACAGCTGTCCGCTTTACCCCATGTCTTTGGGGTCCGATGGGGGCAGGGGCAGCATGTGCCACCAAAAGGGGAAGCCTGCCCCTCACCCACCCTCACCAGACTCCCACGTTTTGGGGTCACACATCCTCTCTGCGCCCCTGCTCCTGCTGTGTGATAATAAGAGACTACCAACACAAAGTCCCCGGGCTTCGACAAAAACTCCTTGACCTGTGTCTAGTCAGGCTCCTCTGGGCACTTTTTCAACGAGGCCTCATCCGCGGACACGTCCTCAAGAGCCCCGTGTTTAGCAGGAACACTGCTATGTTGGTTTACCCAGAACCCTCATGTTGAACATCTGGTCGCCTGTTTAGCCAGAGCTTCCCTCACCCCGATGTTCCTCTTCGCGATCCACCGCACCTGACCCCGGGGCCCCTTGGCTGTAAATCCCACTCGCCCACAGCGTGCTGGGGACGTACATCTCTCTCCCCTCCGTCGGTCCCCGCTGCACTGGTCCCTATGCCCAGCACAAAGCCTGCCTCCCCGTCCCCCGCTGACAAGTGTGATGCACGAAAGCTCCAGCATGGCACCTGCCAGACGCTGCCCCTCTCCTCGGTGGATGAACCTCTTGACTTTCGACCTTCGAGAGGGGACCCTGTTCTGGATGCCCGAGCAGGTGCTTCTCCCTTGGTCGTGGGGCCTCTCAGCAGAACTCTGAAGGGACCAAGATGAAACCTGCAGCTTGGAAATTCTGTCTTCACCTCGGACGAGTGGGGGGTGGGGGCTTCCCTGCTCCTGTGGACGTGTTAGTGGGAGTCCTTCCCTGGAGCCCAACCCGGCAGAGGGTAACGGAAGTGGAGGCAGGGGCTGGCCGGCCTCCAAGAGGCCAGGGCCAAGAAGGCCAAGGGACAGGGATATGTGCGTGTGGTGGGCGGGTGTCAGAGCTGTGGCGCCGGAGGGACAGGGTGTTCAGCTGAGCAGAGGAGGGAAGCACAGTTCCGGGGGTTTGCTCAGCTCAGGGCCCTGGGGCTGGCACTCACCCAGGGGACACTTGGGATGTTTGCTGACATCTGCCAATACAGGGAGTGGGGGAGGGTACCGTGCCATGGCACCTGCTGGGTGGGCCTGCCGGGGAAGCCACTCGACATCCTGGGTTGGAAGGGACAGCCCCACCACGGAGGACTTCCAGCCCCAGATGTCGCTTGTGGGGTGGGCGTGAAACCCGCGATGAAGGGCACGGCTGCCTGACTGCAGTCTGTCACCGTCCCCTCCTCCTCCTCCCGGGGGTCATGACAGTGAGGAGACTTCTTGTGCCCCAGGCCCCCAGGCGCCTACTCAACAGAGAGCTAGGAGGCGTGGGTGCTGTGCAAACCCAGCTTCCCGGCCACCGTCCCTGCCACGCTGGCCCCTCTGTCAGCCGCTGGGGTGCAGCCCGCGCCTCCCCGGAGTTCCGGGGCAGGATTCCCGCGGCTGGGTCCCGCTGAAGACTGGCGATGCTGTTTCTGTCGTTCTCGGGGCCACAGGCCCTACTGTCAGCCCCCACCCCGGGCGCGCACAGGCTGTCTGGGGAGAGACGCGTGCGTGGGCGCTCGTTTTCCTTTCTGCCGTCTGCGCCCGCAGCCTCTGTCCCCGTTCCAGTTCCCCCTCCGCAGACCCCCAGCAAGGCCCCTCTGACTCTGACCGCGGGCCACTCGCTTGTGGCTGCCCACGCAGCTGCCTCCCGCCTTCTGAGCGAGCGACGTGCCGTTTGCGTTCACACTTCCCCCCCCCGAACGGCAGTTCCGGGGAGCACAGCAATCCTGGGGCCTCTTGCATCAGCCGTCCTTTTGCATGAGGGGTGGGGTGAGGACAGAGAGGCTGTTGGAGCCGCCACCTGGCTCCTGGGCTCAGTGAGGCGTGGAAACGAGCGTGCCCCGGGGGTTTCTTTCCCAACAGAGCGCGCTCAGCCTTCTCTGTACAGGCTGGTACTTGCGTCACTGGAGGCGACAGTTGTGGTCGGGCCACAGGGTCCTCACCGTTGCTCTGACACACGCCTGCCCTCACCTGGGTCTGTGAGTCACGGACCCCGCGAGGATGCACCGGGGGCAGGGGTGTGGGAGTAAGGGGCGGCGTCTGCGTGTTGACATGAGGCATGAGTTCTGGAAGAGGTCACTGCTAGAGCGAGGATTCACGCACCAGGACACTCTGCACCTGGCGGTGGGGGTGGGGTGGGCAGAGAGGCTCCCCCGGGCCGACCCCGGTTGGCTGGGGCCCTGAGAGGCATGTGGCCTTAGTTCTCAGGCAGGGATGCCTGGTCGGCCGTGTCTGGGGGCAGCTTGGGGAGGGGGGTACCATGGGCCTCAAGTGCGTCCAGGCCAGAGATGCTGCTCAATGTCCTTCAATGCACAGACGGCCCCCCCAACACACACATCCACAAGGGATGATCCGGCCCCAAACGTCCAGAGCCCCCAGGGAGAAACTGGCTCGGAGAGAAAAGGAGCTGTATGGTCTGTTGCTTCTGTCAGCCATTGGCACCGGGGGAGGTGAGCGGTGAGGCTCTGCTGTTCCGTCCTGATCCCAGACCCACCTGGCAAACTGTCTGGAACGAAAGTGGCTAATCCATTTCACCTCCTGCCCACTTCTCTCTGGGCCTTTCGCTCCCACAGCTTCTGTGCGGCTGGTCCCGGGAGGGCCCCGGGGCATGGACAGATGCTCGACCCTGGCCACTTGCGCAACCCAGGGTTTCTGCAACCTGGTGGCCTTGTGTGGATTGCTGTTTTCTCCAGGATGCCTCTGAGACGGGCAGGAGTTGGAATCTCAAAGGCCTCCAGGGCCCAGACCTGGAAGACAATGAGTGGAAGGGGCAGGTGGAGGCCATGGTTCAGTGCCTAGGCCCGCTGAGAAACTGGGCAGCTGCTGGGCCGCTCCAGGGGACCAGGAGCCCGAAACTTCTGGATTACTGAAATTTTTTTATTTATTTTTATTTTTTTAAAGATTTTATTTATTTATTTGAGAGAGAGAATGATCTAGAGAGAGAGAGCATGAGGGGGGGAGGGTCCGAGGGAGAAGCAGACTCCCCGCCGAGCAGGGAGCCAGACGCGGGACTCGATCCCCGGACTCCAGGATCATGACCTGAGCCGAAGGCAGTCGCCCAACCAACTGAGCCACCCCCGGCGCCCTACTGAAATTTTTTTAAAGAGAGAGAAGTTAGAAATTTATTTTTTTTAATGTGAAATGTTCCCATTTTTAAATTTGAACGCACAATGTTTGAAAATACCGTGTGTGGGGGGCAGGGAACAGAGTCGGTGGGTCCGCCTCAGGCCCCCCCCACCTGCCGCCCCGTCCCTTGCGCAGCTTCTGTGGCTCGTCGGGCAAGGTCCAGCTCCCTAAGTCACAGTGACGTGCACCTGCTCAAGTGATAGCACCCCATGAGCTCCGGGCCCACAGACCATGACGTCATATTCCCCACCTGTCCAAGGATACACACTCAAGGGGCTTGGGGCAGGAGACGACGCGGGTGGGAGGGGGGAGGGACCGGACCCAGGAGCGAGTCCCTGCCTGGGCCTTCAGACCCAACCTCAAACCAACACCTTCCAGCTGGCTTCCCCACGGCACCCTTCTGGGAACCCCTTAAACTACGGACCCCAGGCCTCTGCCCAAGCCTTGCCAGACCAGAATCCCGCAGGTTTGACCAGGAATCTGTTCTCCAAAAAAATTTTTTTTTAAAAAGATGTATTTAGGGACACCTGGGTGGCTCAGTTGGTTAAGGGTCTGCCTTCAGCTCAGGCCATGATCCCAGGGTCCTGGGATCGAGTCCTACGCTGGGCTTCCTGCTCAGTGAGGAGCCTGCTTCTTCCTCTGCCTGCTGCTCTGCCTCCTTGTGTGCGCACTCTCTCTCTCAAATAAATAGATAAAAAATCCTAAAAAACAAAATAAAATAAAAAGATGTATTTGTTTATCTGAGAGAGCGCAGCAGGGGGGGAGGAGGGGCAGAGGGAGAAGCAGACTCCCTGCTGAGCACGTCATGGGGCCCAATCCCATGTCCCTGAGATCATGACCTGAGCCGAAATCAAGAGTCAGATGCTCAACCGACTGAGCCACCCAGGTGCCCCCCCAAACAACTTTTTAGTAATGTTTTCTATCTTAATGGGGGTGTTAGGTTCCCAAGTGTGTGTGTTTTGTTGGCCCAGTCTTCAAGCGGTGTGCTTCATTATGCGTAATTTTACAGAAAGAAGGAAATGAAGGAAGACGGAAAGGAAGAGAGATCTAAGGCGGTATCTGGATAGAAGTAGGGCCTACGTCTCCACTTTCTGGGGTCCCGGGGGTGTCTCGAACCTCAGCCAACCCACGGTCTCCCCATCACCGTTCTTTTACTGTTTTTCTTTAAATGGACTCACTTAACGGGAAAACCAGCCATAAATACAAGGTAGGCATAAACAAAGACAAGGAACAAAATGCTACGTTGGGGTCTCGTGGGTTTGACTGTTTGCCAAAGGATGGGAACGCCAGGGGTCTGCGGAAACAGAGAAGGACGATCCCAAGTGTGGAGGGGGCATGGAAGCCGACGGGCGGCGGGGTGGGACTGACGGGGGCACAATGGGGAGTCTGTCTGTGTCTGGAGACACGACTCAGCGCCATTCCACACAGGGTCTTTAGACCCCGAGTCACCTCTGGGGATCACCTCCAAGGCCCCGATCTGTGCTTCGGGGAAGGATGCCCTGCACCCCGCGGCCTGGCTGTGTGTGAGAGACGCCCCCTCCTAAGCAGGCGGCCGGGTGAGTGGGCCCTGAGAGCGGGGCTCAAACCTTCAGTCCCATCAAAGGGAAGACGGGTGACCCAGCAATTCTACTCCCTGGCGTGAACCCCAGAGGGAGGTGTTTGCATCGGCACCGGTCACAGCGGCCAAGAGCGGAAACAGCGTCCACACAGCGCTGAGCGCATGGGCAGCACGTGGTGAATGGGACGGAGCCCCAGGGAGGAGGGGTGGGAGCCCCGCCGCATGGACCCAGATCGATCACGTGACGCTCGGCGGCAGAAGCCAGTCACAAAAGGCCACGCAGGACATGATTCCATGCCTAGGATGTGTCTAGAACCGGTGAATCCACGGAGACAGAAACTCGATTGCTGGGGCGCCCGGGCGGCTCAGTCGTGAGGCGTCTGCCCTCGGCTCAGGTCACGGTCCCGGGGTCCTGGGATCGAGCCCCGCATCGGGCTCCCTGCTCCGCGGAGAGCCTGCTTCTCCCTCTCCCACTCACCCCTGCTTCTCCCTCTCCCACTCCCCCCTGCTTGTGTTCCCTCTCTCGCTGTGTCTCTGTGAAATAAATAAATAAAATCTTAAAAAAAAAAAGAAAAGAAACTCAGTTGCTGAGGCTGGGGGAGGGGAGGGGCGCGGTGGGCCTGCTCGTGGCTCCGGGGCTGGCTGTGCGGGAGCGAAATGCCCTGGAGCCCGGGAGAGGGGCGGGTGTGCACGGTTGGGAGTTTCCTAAATACCACTGAACTGGACCCTTTAAAGTGCTCGACTTTATGGTGTGTGGACTATATTTCAATTAAAAAATAATTAAAAAAAAAAAGCAACTGGGGAAGAAGGGATATGGGGATGTGGCTTAGAGAGTGAAGCCGAGGCTCGGAGCGGCAGGCGCCCCGACCCCTTCCTCGCACAAGCACAGTCCTGGCTGTGGGTGAAGGAGCACATGGGCCGCGCACACCACCAGGAGAGAGGGAGTCCCCGATGCCCAGAGCTCTGCATTCGTGCACAAACCCCTCCTCCTCACACTTGTTCCGCTCCCGGGGACGCGGGGGAGGGCCCGGGGGGGGGCCCGGGACTAGGGGATCTTCGCCACTTCCCACGCTCTCCCGCAAGCAGCAGCTCGCACCGAAGAGCCGCGGGCAGAGGTCAGCAGATCTTCAGCCAAAAGAGAGACGTGTCTGAAATCATCCCCTCTCTACAGACTCACGGACGCCTACCAGTCACTGATATCCATGAAGTGACCAGCCCTCTGCTCTCTCATGCGAATCGCAGGAGCTCGCTTAATCCTCCTGCCGGACAGAAGTATTATCCCCGCTGGAAAAAGTCAGCCACATGGAAATGAGGAGAGGGCCAGGCCCCACGAGGTCAGGGGGCTGCCCCCCGCCAACGCTGCACTCCGGCCGGCTTGGCAGGACTCACGACTGACTTGGCGCTCCCCAGCGAACAGTCGAGACCAACCACACCAGATACGCCAGGAGCCAGCTACAAATGTGACTTGCAGCCCCCCGTTGTGGGTGACAGAGTGACCCCCCCACCTCAAAACGTACGTCCACCAGGAAGCTCCGATGCAACCTCACTTGGAAATAGGGTCTTGGCAGATATAATTAGTTAAGTTTAGATGAGGACATTCTGGATTAAGGCGGCCCTAAGTCCAATGACTGGGTTCATTGCATTTGAGACACAGACGCAGAGCCTGGAGGGATGTGGTCACAGCAGGCGGGATGCCTGGGGCCCCCAGGAGCTGGGAGCAGCAGGAAGGATCCTCCCCTGGAGACTTTAGAGGGAGCGCGGCCCTGTGACTCCTCGATTGTGGACTCTGGCCTCCAGAGCTTGGGACAGGACAGATTTCTGTTGTTCTGCCCCCGCCTGTGGTCATCTTCTGCGGCAGCCCCGGGACACGGATGCCGCTCCCCGCCACCTCTGGCCTCAGGGGCGTGTGGTCTCGGGGAAGGGCGTCCTCCCCAGACCTCTCTGCTGACACGAGGCCAGCTCCAGGCTCACCCACAGCTTCCTCCAGCCCGGCTCTTACGCCCCCGTGGGAGCACCAGGTGCTGCCCCCACCCCACCCACCGCGGCCGCAGCCCTGCACCCACCCCGCTCTGCACTGAGCCGTGACTCGCGGAGCCCAGCAACTACAAGAAATGTGGTCCTCATTCTCTTTCGTCATGGAGGCTGCTGGAGCTTGCCCAAGGCCACCGTGTGGTGACCGGGACTGTGACGGGGACTCTCAGCGTTTGGGAACAGCCAAGACACCTCGCAGGACACGTGTGTGACGCAATTAGATGGGCAGACAGGGCTCCGGGGAGGCACCTCCGATCAGCAGAACTTCCAGGACAAGGGGCAACCAGCTTTCCGGAACCTAGTGGGAACCGTCACAGGAGTGTCCGGGGCCACTGCAGCAAAGGACCATGGAAGGGGCAGCTCAGAGCAACAGAGACTTACTCTCTCCCAGTCTGGAGCCCGGAGTCCGAAATCCACGTGTTGCAAGGAAACATTCACATCCAGCCAGGACCTCAGACTGTGACCTTTATTTGGAAAGAAGGACATTGCAGATGTGATTGAGGTAAGAATCTCAAGAGGAGATCATCCTGGATTCAGATGGACCCTGAATCCAAGGACGGTGTGCTAAGGGAGACAGGAAACACAGAGACACAGAACCATGGGACAGGCCACGTGAGGACGGTGGCCACAGTTGGAGGCATGCTCCACGGGGTGTGGAGCCACTTCAGCTGCCCATGGCAGGAAGGACCGCCCTGGAGCCTCCCGAGGGAGCATGGTGGCCCTGCGGACACCTCGATCTCGGACCTCTCCTCCAGGGCCCAAGCAAGTATGTGTCTGTGGCTGAGCGCTCTGTGTGGTCCTTTGTTACAGCAGGACACGGACACAGAGACCAACAGGGCCTCTACGCTTTCCCCGTGGAGAGCAAACAAAGCATCTCATGAGGTCTTCGTGATGGGCCTGACCACGTAGGACAATCCTGGATGCAGCTCCTCACAGGAACGATCTCTCCTGTGGTCAAGGCTCTATCTGCCCAGAGCCCTTCCCTGGAGGGCCCACGGCGTGCAAGGAAACACGCCACCCCTCTCAGCCTCCCTTTCCAGGCGAAGAGTCTGTTTATAATGAGTTCATTGGCCGGCATTTTCCAGCAGGTCACCTTCACCCATAGCCGTGCTGAGGGAGAGGCTGGACATCCTGGTTCAAGATGAGTCCAAGTCCCTGTTCCGGTAAAGAGAGTTATTTACAAGCCAGAGATACTGAATGTTCTCTCTCCGTCACATCAAACATTGCGTATCTTCACATCTTCTCTGAGGAATTGTTTAAACACTTCGTAGTGGCTTAAATCCAAACTTACCGCACCATCCGTGCCCCATCTCCGGGGGCTAACACTGCCCCTGAGTGTCCCTCTGCCCCATCTGGGGAGCGCCACTGGGCACCCGGCTGAGTGCTGACTCATCCGTCCACGGAAGGTGGTCCACAGAAGGTCACGGGGCAGGCCACTAACGGCTCAGGAGCCACGTTTCACTGGACCCTGCCGAGAAGGAGCGGTGGGGACCCAGCGCCGACCGCCAGGAAAACAAGGGGGAAAGAGCTGAAGAATCCAAGTCAGGACGTTGTTTCCAGTGGGAGAGCTCAGCCCGTGGAGCCCACAGTGCTCACACAAGCGTCTCCCGGCCGAGGATCCCGGTTCTGCTCCCGCTGCGGCCCCCTCCTTCCGTACCTGGGGGCGGCCACCACGCATCCGTCTGGGTGGGAAACGTCAAGGCCCTGATGACGCCCCAGGCTTGAGCCATCTTGCTGTGGAAGGCACTGGGGCCAGAGAGTTTTCTGGAACTTGAGATCTTGAACAGCACCCTACCCAGTTCAGACATCCACCCCAAACTCCCAGCTGTGTCCAACGTCTGAGCCCGTTCTCTAACACACCTCCAATCGCCATCCTGCATCCCTGAGAGCCCCTGGTGGCTCCACCCTTTCCGTCTCCCACGGGGTGACATAGCCTCATCCCCCAGAGACCCACCCAGGGGCGGCTCAGGCGCAGCTCACCTGCCCAGACGGCCCTTCTCTCTCAGAGGCCCCGGGGCAGGTAGGGGTTCAGCAGAATAACAGCCCCCAAGACGCCCGTGTCCTAATATCCTGAACCTGTGGATCAGTTACAGAGCGAAGGGGACATTACGGGTGTGATTAAGTGCAGGGCCCTGAGATGAGGAGACGGTCCTGGGGTATCCGCGTGGGCCCAGGGTCAGCGCAGGTCCTTCTAAGAGACAGGCAGGAAGTCACAGAGGAGCCAAGGGGGACAAACATCAGGTGCTGAAGCCCCCGCCCGTGCTGATGTGTTACAGCAGCCCCAGGACCCTGGCACAAACACCACTACCACCTGCCACGCAGACTCACTGATCCTGCCCAAAGTTTCAGACTTTCCGGGACTAGGATCATGCAGTGGGCGGCTCGCGGTGAAGGCCTCTCTCACCGGGTCTTGGTTTGTGGCACTCCTCCACGTGGCCGCGCTTAGCCACGGCCCACCAGCCCTCACCAATATGCTCGTTGTCCCAACGCGCGACCACAGTGTCTCCTTTCTGGGATTCACGGTCCTGTGGGCCGTTCCCAGTTTGGGTCGCCGGGGCCAGAACGGCCGCAAACAGTCTCGCACACGCCCTGGGGTGCGTGCATACCCAGAAATGGGATTGCTGAGTCACAGGTGCGAACAAACACTGCTTGGAGCTGTCCGGAAGGCCGGCACCCCTTTCACCCCTTCACAAAGCAAAGTATGAAAATGAGGGAGGCTGCTGATCCTGGACACCGCTCGTCCTCTTGCCCGAAAGCAGAGTGGGGGAGGGCAGGGGTCTGGAAACACGGGGACCCAGGGGAGATTTATCTGAACGGGGTTTTTGCCGCCTGCTGGGTTCTGAAAAATATGTACAGAGCTGGGCTACAGCAGTCCAGATCGTCGGGATTGGAGAGTTTAGGTCCGCTTAGAAGAGCTAATGATGCCCGCCGTGCCCTGGCCCGCAAGCCGTGCAGAAGGAATGTCAGACGTCCGCAGAAGCGGGCCCTGTCCTCTGTGAGGTTCCCAGGGATGGTCCTGAGCGCCCCGTGTTTGGTGAGAGATGCAGGTTTTCCTTTGGAGCCAAAGAAAAGAAGCAGGAAGCAGTAGGTGGCAACAAAGCAAGGAAGCGGGACACCAGCTCTGGTGTCCGAGAGGCCAGGACTTCTCGGCACACTTGCTTTGCCCTGGGCTGGCATTGGGCACCCCGTTTCATCAGACCCCCGATTCCCTGACTTTCCTCGGGCTTCTCATGTGCACAGGATACCAGTGTTCCAGCGAAGACGGAGAGCAGAGTGCAAGGTGGATCAGACCAACTTCCCCTTCTCCCGTGGTCGTGGCCGTGGCCTGCGTGGCCCCTCTTGCGTGGGTTCCCAGGAGGCAGGCTCTGACACAGGGATGTGAGGTGAGGGCTTGCTGGGGTGGCCCCGCCGGGCAGAGGGAGATGCTGAGCTCCGGTCATGACAGAGGCTTCAGCCAACCCCACGGGAGCTCGGGGCTGGGAGGGCTGCAGGAATTGTCCCAAATTGGGGCGGAGGGGCCTCGTTGCACGTCCAGCCACCAGTGGAAGCCAGCTGCCTGCAGAGAGGCGAGCGGACCCTCCGGCCAAGGGCGAGTCCGGGAGGGCTCTGCTGAGCACGGCCAGCAGCCGCCCTGGGAAAGGCGAGACCCAGTCCTGACGGGACATCTGGGCCGCGCCAGACGGCGTCCACTCCAGCAGCCCGAACCAAGCTGGGGGGCCAGCGCCGTCATCCCTGGGCAGCTCCTGGAGGTGGTGGGGCTTTCCCAGCCGTGGTGAAGGCTCCTACCTCAGCATCCTGGGCATGGCTCTTGTGCTCGAAGCCACACCAGGAGTCCTGGCTTCAGGACCCCGCAGTTGTCCAGCAGGGAAGCCGCAGGAGCTCAGCTGGTCTCCACGGTAACCTGCGTCCAGAGGGAGGGGTGTCTCTGCTGACCGCACCCCTCCCACCCCCCTCTGCCCCTGTGGGCCCTGCCCTGCGTGCAGGTCAGCCTCCTGCTCGTGCTGTGCTCGCCATGTCCCGAGGAAGGGAGCCTTCCCCAGAGGCCGCTGCACTTCTCCCTCGCACCCTCGGCTCCTGAAGCAGGCCTGGGAAGTGGCCCATCTGTCAGTTGCCTCAGGGTCCTGGAGGGGAAGGGGGAGGAAGGATGAGGCCTCGGCCACTTGTCTTAACCCTTACCACCTAGGAGATCACGGGTGGGGAACCTGAGCCTGGGAAACGGGAGCCACGTGCTCAAAGTTGCATAGCTGGAGAGCAGTGCGCCGGGATCCTCTCAGATCCCGGGAGGACCACCTACTCTCTTCTATAGCTTCCATCTCAGCATCTCAAGGAATCTCCAGTATCCAAAATGTTCTTACACGTGAGCAACACAAGGAAGCCAAAAGGCAACTCACAACATCCCAATAAACCTGGAGGGGTGGAGAGGAGGCTCTGCGTCTAGGGAGCAGCTCGGAGGTGCTCAGGTGGGAGGAGAGCAGCACTTAGTAGGCGAGGCGGTGGGAAGAGCAGCTCAGTGTGGAAACAGCACGTGCAAAGGCCCTGAGGTGTGTTCCAGGCACAGAATGTTCCAGCAATGAAAGAAGGCCATCATGGCCTGGAATGCAGACAGAGGGTCAGGCGGTTCCACGATGTTTAGGAAAGTGGGCAGGTGGCCGATGTGCGAGGCCCTGAGCATTTAAGGAGCCGGATCTTTGTGTCAAAGGCAGTAGGCACCGCATTATGCACCTTACGTGTTTGCTCCTGACACCTTCTGCGTGGTCACTGAGGCAAGGGGAACAAACAGGGCTCAGGACAGAAACTGTGGCCTCCCTGCAGGCATCCCACACCCCAAATGGACTGACAGTAACTCACCAGCTCCTCTGAGGACCGCAGTCCAGCCTGAGAAGTCCAGGCGCTGGTCTTCCTGTCTTTGGGGAACGAGGATCCATGAAACCAGCAGCCTGAATGCCTCCGCCCTACCTCATGGCTCCGGACCTGCCAATCTAGCAAGTCCCACCCCCCAGGCCGCCCTGAAAATCCAGGTCTGGCCCTAGTGGTCAGATCCCCTCCTTCTGTAAGAGCTCACACATTGTCCTCCCATGAATCAGCTCTGGTTGTTTCCCCAGCCTGAAAGACCCTACGGGCTGGTTTGTGAGCCTCCCCCTTCCCTTTGTAAGAACAGCCGTTGGGGGGCGGGGGGGGGGCGCGGCTCTTCTCCTTCCAGCCTTGCACAGGTGAGCACACTTTCTAGTTCTTTCTGTCTGTACCCTAAGATGTACCCGTCTAAGCCCACTGCTTAAGCTCATTGCTATCACTTCATTAGTGGCCCCTGAGTGCTCTGCGTCCTTCTGCATAGGCCGGAAGGACCCTGGAAGCCTGGGAAGAGAACCGAGGGGAGGGGGCCAGAAACCTGCTTTCAATACACACCTGAGGACCGTTGAGTTGTGCGCATTTGCATATATCAGCTGTTCAAAAATACGCAATTAGCGAAAAGCAGTGATCATTGTGTTTGCGGAGAGGCTGAAATTCTAGCAGGGTTCGAGGGCCTCCCACTCTCATGCTCTCTCGCTCGCTGCCTGCCTCAGTTTCTCCATCTGTAAAATGGTCTTGGTGCAGCCCTTTGACTTTCTGAGTTTGTGATTCTAACTCGTGGTAGGCTGGGGATGCGGCCAGTTCCTTGAGCCATCTTTGTCATACCGCCAAGCCTGTCAAGTAGCAATGAGTCAGCCCTACAGAAGCAAAGCCCAGTCAGGGCTAGAGCCGCTCAGGGAGAAGGTGGAGGAGTCCGCCCGGGGTGGCTGCCCGGGACAGCGAGGTGGAGCCTCCTGGTGTGGAGCCCCGAAGGTCATCCCAGCCAGGGCTTCATAACCCTCTCCTGGGGTGCCAGGAAGGTCCCCAAGAGGTCCTGACCCTCCTCGCCAAAGAAGCCTCATCAAGATAGAAGCAGAGGTGTAGAATCAATGAGAGCGGGCTTGCCAATATCTCAGGCATATCTGGTCCCTGATGGGCTCTCAGAGTCTCTACCGGAGGAGCCAAGCCTCAGAAGGCAGGAAAAGGGCTCAAGGTGGCAGGCGACTCCCAGGACCAGGGAAGGCCTGAATGCTGGCCCCGTTTCCCACCAGCCTAGGAATCTGCCAACACAAATGAGTCCCTTGTCCCCATATCACTGCACCCATATCACTGGGGCCCCCGGAGCCTCCTGTCTAGCTCCTGATGAGCAAGGAGTTCATGGCCAGGGCTGGAGAGGAAGGGACGCCAAACGCCCCATCCTCGCATGTGGGAGGATGGATACCGCGGTCTGTGGGGCACATGGAGCACGCACAGCGAGATCAAGGTAGAGGCCAGGCAGCAACATGTCCAAGGCACACTTTACAAACGGTGTGGAAAGGGCACAACCCTTCACAGCACAATTAATTTGCACCACCCAGATCACCACACAGAACAGTGCCAGTGTCCCAGAGAGCCTGCTGATTTGTAAAAGCTCATTTTAAATATTGTTTTTGTGAATGGGTGAATCATCCACGTGATTCCAGACCCACAAGGAGCAAAAGGGCACAAGGCAAAAATCCCTTTTCCTACCACATCCCCAGGACCTCCAGTTCCCTACCTGGAGTTTCCCGAGGTGGCTGATTTCCACAGGCTCTCCTAGAGATCTTCCAACCTCAGAGAAACATATTTGTATATTCTTTCCACCTTTTCTTTTAAGATTTTATTTTATTTATTTGAGAGAGAGCACGAGCAGGGGGTGGAGAGGCAGAGGCAGAGGGAGAAGCAGGCTCCCCGCTGAGCAGGGAGCCCGATGTGGGGCTCGATCCCAGGACCCTGGGATCATGACTTGAGCTGAAGGCAGACGCTTCACCAACTGAGCCACCCAGGTGCCCCTGTTTCCACCTTTTCAATAAAAATGGTGGCACACTGGTCACTGTTCTGCGCCTTGCTGGTTCCACGTGGTGATATGCTCTGTTCACAGGCTGTACCATCCAGCACATGAGGTGCACGATTCAGTGGTTCCTGGCACCTCACCAGCATCGAAGTGAGGACACGCTCGTCCCCACGGTCGGCAGTAGCAGCTGCATCATACTCCGCTATGTGCTTGGACCCGTCCTGCACCAGCTTTTCCTATGGATCCGCTGGCCTCGACACCCATACCTGCTTCCCTGCGGGGTAGGCACCTCTAATTTCAACCCCGATCGCTCATGACGCCGGATGAATGTGTCTCCCCGACACAACGGGAAGCTTGGGGGTGGCGGGCGCCCACTATGTCCACTCACAGAAAAGCGTGCTCTGTGGCCAGCAGGAGCCCCGAGAAGGGAGGAAAACATGGCCGGGATCTGCACGTGTACGGCCCCATGAAAGGGGGGCCCAGTGACAGAGGCGACAGGTGGCCGGGGTGGGGGCAGTGTGTCCAGGTGCAGACCACGACAGCCCCGTCCTCCTTCGCAGGCTGCTGAACCTCAGCGAGGCGTCCCACTCTGGAGGTCAACCGGGGCTCACAAGCCCTCTCCCTTCGTGTTCTGGAAACAGCTCACCGCCAGGGGCCCCCTTCCCCAACCACCAGAGGACACTCACCGGTGACCAGGTCGGACAAAGGTCCTCCAACTCCCTCTGTGCCTCGGCAGTGATGACCCCACCGATCCACCGGAACAAAATGCTCGTTAACCAGCCTGTGCTTTGGCCTCCCTTCCTCCCCAGGCCCCGACCCTGGTCCCCCTCAGGGCGAGCCAGCAGACGGCCTCTGGGTAGGGGGACGCCTGCTCTGCCCCGGTCCCTCCCGGCCGCCCTCCAGAAGAGAAACCCTGGCCTGTCCCCCAGGTGCTGGCAAGCTCACAGGCCCAACCGCAATGGCCCAGCCCTCCCAGATAAAGTCTCTCCTTACTCAGTCCAGACAGTCCAGACGCAGGTTTTATTTGACAAATCCCTCCCTGTGGGAATCGCTGCCATCCGCAAGGGACCGAGCCGAGCCCAGAAATCAAACAGTAGCAGCTTCAGCGGAAGAAGCCTGGACGTAGCCCCAAAGCCCTAACGTGGCTCCTTGAGAGCGAGGCCGAGCCGTCCACGCGGGCACCGTAACCGGAGAAAGGTCGCCAGAGCGAGAGGAACAGCATGGGGCAGCTGTCATGTCCAGGGACACCCTCCCACTGCCTTGGCTGCCCAGGAAGACACAGCTGCGCCCTCCGGGAAAGCTAGGCAAGTGCTCACGGAAGATTGAAGTCAGCCGTACGGTTGCATAACAGTTGGAGTGGCTCATCAAGACGAGGAGCAGCCCGGCTGACCTCGGGGTCAGGGATTGTCCACAGGCTGCTTTGCCCACCTTAAGCCAGGGGCTGTCCAAGGGCTTCGGAGGACGGCCTCCCCCGGGAGGGACGGGCGGGACCACAGATGGGCAGGGATGGACCCACGCCTTGACTCGGGGCCCCAAGCCCTCCTTCGGGGGGAGAAGAGCCTCCCCGGGGCCCACGTGCCGCTCTCCAGACAGCTTGCACTTTGCAGACAGCAGACTTTGCAGACTTTGCACTTTGCAGACAGCAGCCTCAGAGGCTGCTGAGGGAGAGGGAGCTTCTGGAGCCTTCCATGCCCTCTCTGACCCGGACAGGACTTGCTCTCCAGGGGAACTTGTAGAGACTCGTTCTGTGAATGACCCGCTCACCCAGGCGCTGCGGGCGTGTGCGCTGTGAGCCTCTGACTTTAATCACACGGTGGGGCTCCTGTTGGCAGCATGAAGTCACCCTCTGGCTGAAAGAGAAGGATCTGGGTCTTGCCTGAACTGGACCCCAAGAAGTGCAGAGGGCAGCACTCTGTGTTTGGAATGCAGGGATTTAGAACTTTCTGGCTGCAGGGTGAAGGGCACCTGGGCCCCCAAGCGATACCTCTGGTGTGGGTACCCCGTGTGCGTGCAGGGGAGAGGGTCTGCCTGCTTTCGCGGGGGACCGGACCAAAGGATGTGGGCTCAGGGCCCCTCCCAACCTCACCATCTGGGGGGGGCAGGGTAAGGATTTATGGGACTCTGGAGGCCACAGAATGGTTGTGTATTTGGGATGCTCAGAAAGGGTCTTGTCTGGAAGCAGGCACACACTCCCTCCCTTGTGACACCCCAAGGTTCCTGAGCTCTCCCACCTGGCCCAGGGGTCGCCCCACCCCCTCCCACTCAGCTCAGAACCCCCATTCCCCTTGCCGGACCCCTATTCCTACAACCTGCAGAAACCCTACACTTACAGTGGTTCTGGCTAATTCCACGGGCAATGGTCCCTGTCTCGCTGCTGCGGGCCTTACCCCTCTAAACCCCCTCAGCAGCTCTCCATACAGGCACCCGGTTAATTTGGGGAGCCTGGCAGGATTTCCTAGGAAGCGGGGGACCGCGAGAGGTCTCCTGTAGCAGTTAGCCTTGCGCCTCGCCTCCCCACGGCTCCTCCAAACGCGAACACTCCTCCCCTTGCACACGGAGAAGTGGTTGCAGGTTGTGGCGGCGTGGATGTGCCTAGTACCCCTCGCCTCGCGGACCTCTCCCCCCACCCCCTCCCTTCCTCTCTGGTCTCCCTGCCTCCACATCGTCCTTCCCCCCATCCCTCACAGGAACAGCGGGACCTCGGTCCGGTGTGTTGTGGTTGGTCTGAGCACCGTCCTTTGCAGTGTCGAGACCCTATTTCATCGGCAACAGTGAAAGGACAGCTGTCCCTGGGCCGGGGCCAGGGCCACAGGTTTCCCACCTGCTTCCCTGGGAACGGATGTGGGATTTCTGTGCGCTCCTGGACGCAGCACGAGCTGTGAGTTTAGCGGGGCTCCCTGGATCAGACGGGAGCAGCATGGTGCTTGCGCGGGACTGTGGACCATCGTGGGCACCTGGCCCCCAGGGGCAGGGTGGGAGGGCGTCCAGCGGGGGCAGCAGCTCCGGGGATCCCTGCCCATGCAGCCCCCTACCTGCTCGGCTTTGGGGCTCAATGTGCAGGGGTGCACAGGCGGGGTTGGGAGGCCCTGGTGTCCTTGGGTGGCAGCAGGCCGCACTCCCCCACCCAAGCCCGTCTGAGGAATGGGGCGGAAACCCCTTCACTGAGCACCCAGACCTGCAGACCCAAGGTTCAGGCCTTGGCCACCCCACAAAGCCCTTCCCACCCCGGCAGACCCTTGCCTGCCCGTCCTCGAGGCCCCGTGCGAACGCTAACACTCAGAGGGAGTGTGCCAGAGTTCCGTGTCGTCCGTTGGTCCGTGGAAGAGTGGTGTGGCCTGCAGCCCCGCTCCACTCCGGGGCTCGGACGAGATACTCGATGTCGTGGGAATGAGGGAAGGGCTTGGTCCTTCCTCCTGACGCCAAGCTGGTATGTGCCTCCCCTGCCCTCCTGGTGCCGGCCCGGCAGCAGTCCCAGCCACCTGCAGGCCCGAGGCCACACAACGCCCCTCCGAGAGGCAGATCCGAACTCTCGCTCAGCCCCCAGCCTCCTTCCGGGCCTTCACCACCCACCCCGAGATGGGGGCTGCGCCACCGTGGTGGGCTTCCCACGCTGCCGGCCTCGAGGAGGCCACATCGGTGAATGAACGAGGTGGGCCAAGAGGTGCACGACCAACCCCCTCCATGGGGATAACACCCAGGGTCATTCCTACACCCAGAATTTGGCGCTGAACAAAGGACACAGAAGACCACCAGTAGTACTTAAGATTCTGATTGTTTTTCTTCAAAAATCAACGAAAAACCCCACACACAAAAACCCCAGACTCCCCACCCTGAACCAGCCGAGTCAACAGTTTAGCCATTGACGGGAAAAGAGAAAGAGACGTTAGGCCGCACACACACCATTCTGCAGCAGGTGTCCCGGCTGGGCTGCCGTGGCCAGGACCCACGGAGACACCAGGACAGCGGGAATGCCGTGCACCAGCAAGGGTGGCCGTCAACCCCGCAAATAAATACACACGGTGCCAACAGCATCCTTTAAGTTAGTGACACATTAGGCCTGGATAAAACAGGCCCATGAGCAAACATTTGCTGGTTACAACACGGTTTGCTTTAAAAAAATAAATAAATAAATGAAGCCCAACAGATACACATGCGCGGGACACCTGTCAGTAGAGAGTGGTCAGAAAACGCAGAGTCTCTGCCTTGCCCAGAATGCCACCGTGGAAGTGTGCCTGGTGTCTGGGGCGCCGTTGGAGGGGGCCCCTGGGCTGGGTTGGGGGGGTGTGGCTCCAGGAACGGCAGCCTGGGCCGCCAACCTGCCTTCACAGGCCTGTGACCTGCCTGCGTGAGAGGAGACGCCGGCCCCCCAACCATCCCCGCAGGGGTGACCATGCCCCGGTTCCCCACACCCACCTGCAGGCTGCTGGAGCAGGCCGCCACGGGAAGGCTGCCAGGGCCCCTTGGCTCCCTGCATCCCTCCCAGAGCCAGCACTGTGCTCAGGCACAAAGCAGGAAGATGAACCACGGGCCGCCTTCTCAGCCTCCTGAGCTGCTTTCAGGTTGCTCTGGGTCCTGGAGGCTGGTTGGCTCGATGGCGGCAGGCTGGCCACGCCAAGCTCACGTGGCCCTGGGGGGCTGAAGCAGCTCCTCCGGCTGCAGCCCGATGCCCAAGGGCTCAGCTCGACCTCCGCGGCCACCCCTGAGGAAAGCACCACGGGCACCACAAAGACAAAAGCCTGAGGAGTCAGGACAGCCCCGGGGGCAGGTACAGTGAGAGGCCAGCATCCCAGCAGTGGAGTCTGGCCTGGGGGGCAGGGGGGGGCGGGGGCATGGACCGTGCAGGTGGAAGGGGGGCTCCCCCACCAGGAAACGGAGCCAGCTCCAGGCGGCTTGCTGGGGTCAGTTCTTCAGGCCCAGAGAGGGGGGTTATCTTGAGAGACTAGCCAGCTGGAAGTCCTTGAGGACTCCCCATCATGGTGTCTGCCGTTCTTGCCTGGTTTGTTCTAGATTTCGTGTGAGTCTTTGCCAGCAACAACTCTTGGTCAGTCCCAGTACTGGATGTGGAACAGCCCGGAGTCCGTGCGACCCACAGCCCAAACCCGAGTCCTCCTGCCATTGTGCCTCTGCTCACGCGGGTGTCCAGGGTGCGATGTACGAAACCAGAAGCCCAGTGCGTCCCGGGTGACCGGGGTCTAGCCCAGATGCTGACCCTGCTCTGACATCCTGGGTGGTGCACACGGGTGGGAGCTTGGGATGGTCTGGGTGCCTGTGACCTCTGCTTGAGCCCCCCCCCCCAACAGCAGACACCAGGTGCAGGAACCCGCCTTCCACTGAGCCGGGGCCGTTGTCACTCTCTGAAAGCAGCTGTTCTGGTGACCTTCTCTGCTCTCTTCTGGGGGGTCTGGGAGGGATCTACCCTTGGGTCTTTAAGGCAAAGAGACCTAAGTCCCGAGATTAGTTTTTGCTAAAGTCACTACATCTACAACAACAACAAAAGAAAGCCAAGCACGTGGTCTGGGTAGCCGTCTGTCTGTCAGTGCAACTCAGAGGCCACACAGCGAGGCCAGAGTCTTGGTGGCTCTGCTCGTGGGACTGGAGTGTCTGGCGCTCAGAACCCCTCCCTTCCAGGGGGCCTGTGCCGGGCCAGGCCGGGTGCCACGCTCCGCAACACGACCTGGTCCCTCGGAGGCACATCATGCTGCAGGGGGCGGAGGGGAAAACTCTCCCCACTCCCCCTCGTTGCTTTAGAAAATAATCATCTTGGTGGCGTCAACTTGACCCAAAACTTAAGTTAAAAAAATAATACAAATAAACAAAGGCTGAAAAGAGAAGGGCCCAAGGTGGCAAACAGCCTGCGGAGGGTCAGGGACCCGGCCTCTTTTGGTGCTACACTCACGGAGCTTAAGACAGAAGTTTGCTTTCTGGGACTAAAGTCGTACCAGTTTTCACTGGGGCCCCAGCCCCCTGACCCGGTGGAGGGACGGTGCGGGGCGCTCAGCTGAGCTGCCTGGAAGACAGGACTGGAGTCACTTTTCAAGGTGATGAGATGTTTCAACACCATCTTTGTGCGTTTTCTTTCTGGCAGCTTCTTGGTCCTTCTGGCTTACGTCTCCTGGGGCACCACCTGCATGAGCTTCTGGCAGAGGACTGTCGTGGAAACTGGGAGGGGGGGAACAGCTGGGTTAGCTCGGGGGGGACATCACCAGGCAGTATGGGCTGCAGCTCACCCTGTCCCCCGTGGCTGCACCTCCCAAAGCTACAAGAGTGGCTAGAAACCTCCCGATGCGTGTACATCTGCCCAGGCCTGTGGGCCTCCCTGCTGTAGGGCAGCAGCTGCACGTCAGGTTAGAAGCACCAGACGCTGTGCATCTGCCCCCGACTGTGCAAGTCGCCAGCTGGTGTGGCCAAGGAACGTCAGCCCTCGGCCCATGTCAGAGCCCGGGCTTCTCAGCAGCCACAGTGGGACAGAGGGTCCAGGCACGCCCTCCTCAGGATGACCGCCGCTTGCAGGTGGGCGTGTACTGGGGGCCCGACCAACACCTGTCACCCACGGATCTGCAAGCACTCATTCCGGGGGCTGATCTCCGCATGGAGGGCTCCTGCTTCAGGCCCTCGGGTGGCGTGTTCTGAAAGAGGACTGACAGGGAGCCTCTGGGCTGGGCTGGAAGCAAAGCTTTACCGAAATGACCGAAAGGCGAGCACCAGTGAGAATGCAGACAGCCACCTGGCACGTGGTGGCTGGGGCGCAGGCCTGTGGACACCCTGACTCTCCCAGAAGCCCGCCACATTCGACGTGATTTCAGTCACGGGTCCTAAGCTTGGCTTGTGAATGGAGCCCAGGACGGCGGTCCCAGATCCCGCATTGTCCTTTCTGCCTTTCTAGGTCAGCTAGCTGTGTTTAAGCCGGCGACAGACGGTGGGATTTCATTACTTGGCAAAAGCAGCCTAGTTCTCTGGAATCCCTTGTTCTGAGATTAGCTGGTGCCAAGCTGAGCGTCTTATCCCTGAAATACGTGGGCCGGACGTCACTGCCAAACACGCCACAGTGCCCCAAACCTCAGTTGGCATCGTAAACGCCTCACTGCTGGCCCCTCAGCCAGGGCCTCGCACACCTGTCGTCACCCCTGGCTGATCCTGGAACCTGGGACAGTGGGCGCTCTGCTGCTCCCAGATGGGGGGGTTAGGCCAGCGCTGCAGACGGTCCTGCTCTGGGGTCTGGGGGAGGTCCGAGGGGCTGGGGGGTTAGACCAGAGCTGCAGACGGCCCTGCTCTGGGTGGGGGTGGCCCGAGGGGCTGGGGGGTTAGGCCAGAGCTGCAGACGGCCCTGCTCTGGGGTCTGGGGGAGGCCCGAGGGGCTGGGGGTTAGGCCAGAGCTGCAGACGGCCCTGCTCTGAGGCGGGGGGGCGCCCACACTGCGGATAAAGTACTCACAGATGCCCTGGAGGAGCCACTTGGGCTTGTTTTTCCACCAGATCCCAAAGAAGTAGACGGGCAGGCCGCTGAGGATGATGGTGAAGCCAATGCCACACTCCACAGGGGTCTTCCAGAAGGAGACGGCGATCAGGAAGAGGCAGGCCAAGATGAAGAACACTGGGAGGGCCAAGTTCACCTGGGGACGGGGACAGCGACGGGGCTGATGCCCGGCAGCCTGTCGTCCGTCAGTCCCACACGCCTCCCGGGGCCTGCTGTCCGGAGTCCCGTCTGCCCTGCTGCACGCAGTGCGTCCCCTGTGCCCTCGGCACACCCTGTGCCCCCTGCGTCCCGGCCAAGCTCAGAACGGCTCTGAGCTCCAGGGCCTGTTCTAGCCTCTACCGGCTCTGGCCCGTGTGCTTTTCTGAGTCGGCCTCGGCGAGGTGGCGGGGCTCTGCCAACGGAGACCTCTACCGCCCTCAGCGCGCGGGGCCGCGCGGCAGCTAAGCACAGACGGTGCTGACAGGCAAACGGAAAGAACCAGGTTGGGCCCTTGAGGAGTCCCCGGGGTCAGGGAAGGTCAGCCTCCGGGTTCCCTCACAGGGTGGCGACCTTGGCCCATCACCTGATCCACGGCCACCCAAAGGAGAGGCCCGGCACTTCTGGGAAGTCCGTGGCCACCCACTCATCACGAATCGCACAGCGGCCCCTGCCTCCTCAGAGAGCCCTTTGTGCACAGGCAGGGCCGCGGGCTGCGCCCCACGGGCGCACAGCCCACGCACAGCGTTCAAAGTGGAAGAGCCGCGGACACGCCCACAGCCAGCGCACGGCTCCCCGCACACCCGCCCCGCCTCATCTACACACAGAATTAGCCGTCTGTCTACACACTGGCAGAAACCCCGGGGGGGGGGGTGAAGGACGAGCGAGGGTCCCACTAGGTCAGCCCACACGGCATGCCCCCGCCAAGCAAGGGCCGAGATGACCCCAGGCACTGAGGTTCCCTTGGTCCCCCCACAAGAACCCGTCCCAGACCCCACTGGTCTCTGCAAAGGTGCTGGGTGGGGGAGCCAGGGAGGAGGCCCGCGGACAGGTGCCCACTGTGAGGACCATATGCCAGCAGAGGGGCTGCACGAGGGACAGGAGCTGCTGGCCAGCGACTCCCTGCTGGCCACGACGTGAGGGTTGGGGCCATGGCTGATGTGGCCTTCACTGCACCCCTTCCTGGACAGGGTCACCCCTGGGAAGCTGGACCCCAGTCCCAAGCTGACAAGGGCCAGCACCCTGCTTTCTCCTGGGCAGGCTGAGGCCAGGGCGGGCGCCGCGGGCACCTCCACCTGCAGCCCAGCTGGTCTCCCCTCCTGCCCTGGCACCTGCCCCTCCCCGGCCATCTGGTTCAATGCTGCCGCGGGCCAGTCAGGGCCTCACCTGCCCTCCTGCCCTGCAGCGCTCATCACCCCCCACCTGGCACCCGGGTTTCTCGCTTACTTCTGCCCCCCTAAAAGAGAAGCTCTAGGGGACTTGGGATCTAATTTGTTCTTTGATGGACCCCAGCACCTGGATTCACGTTGTCAAGAGGTTCCCAACAACGGTCATCACGTGAACTAGTTAACTCTGTCTAGTTCGGAACCACGTTCACACAGGTCTGGCTCGAGCCTTACCAGAAGGTTCCAGACAGAGTACCCTGACCCCTCGTCGGCAGAAGGAAGATGGAGGAACAGTGGCTTGCCCGGCCACATGCCTGAAGGCACAGAGCCAAGTGGCAGACACTCAGACCGTTTCTGAGGCACGTGGCTCTGCAGAGCCCCCACCGAGCGCCGGGCGCATCGCCCCCCGTTGGTGGGCCGCTCACCTTGATGGGCCGCTCCAGCTCGGGCTTCCTGTAGCGAAGCCACAGCATCCCGGCGATGGCCAGGGCCACGCAGAGCCAGTTGAAGAAGCTAAAGAAGTTGATGACGGAGAAGATGTCTCTGGAGAAGGCGTACAGCAGGGTCATGATGCACTGCAAGCAGACACAGCACCTCGTGACAAAAGCGCACTCTGCGCACATGCCCGCAAGGCTCCTGGGCGCGGCCCGCACACAGCCGTCTCCCAACAGCTCCCCTTCCCGCGCTTCCACACCGTTTCCAGATCTTCTGTTTTACAACCCCTACATGTAATTTTTGGAATTAACAACTTAAAACAAAAAAATCTATGAAGCACGAGGTGAGGAAATTGTTTTGTGTCTCAGTGTCGGCCTCGAGCAGCCAGCGGACAGCGGGTGAGGCCGCGACAGGCTTCGTGCGGAGAACGCGCAGCCTCCCTCCCGCCAGCCTCCGCGGGGAAGCCGCCCAGATGGGTCCCGAGCGACACGCCAGTCTCCCACTTTGGCCCGCCAGCCATCGTCCCAGGGATAGAGAACAGCATGCTGATGGCATTGCCCGCTTACCGTAAAGATGAGGGACGGCATGGGTGTCAGGAGCTGGGGGTGGATCATGGACAGGATGGAGGGCAGGTGGCCCTCCCTGGCCCCCACGAAGAACAGCCTGTGGACAGAGGAGTGGGCATTCGGCCTCCTCCCCGCGCGCCCCCAGGCAGGGCAGGGAGCGGAGCGGGCCCATCCCCAAGGGCTGGGCTCCCTGTGTGGGCTTCCGGCGTCCCTGAGGGGCTCAGCTGGCAAGGGGAAGACTCAGCCTTCTTCATCTCCAGTCCCCCTGGGCAGGGTTTCAAAATGAACCCGTGAAAGAGTCCAGAAGAACACAGCTGTGTCACCTCTGGGCAGGGGGCCGTGGGGCAGAGTTCATGGTTCCCTCATTTCTGTATTCCTCCAACATGACAAGACAAAACTTAGAGCACACGTCGGAAGGTGGTGTGCAGTGGCCTCCCCCGCACCGGCTGAGCCTCCTGCCTCCCCCCCAGAGCCCGGGTGGTGCGCGGGTATGCGGGTGGGGCCTCACCGAGAGGACGTGAAGAGGGACCCATTGACGGAGCCGAAGCAGGACAGGCCCACGAAGACAGGGATGATCCACGACATAACGCCCAGGTGATAGGTCCCGAAGTCCTAGGCAGACAGTGAGCATGAGCCCCTCGGCCCTGGGGCACCCCAGCACGGGGCTCCAGCCTCTCAGGCTGGACGACAGGCCGTCCTCACAGCCTGGCCCTGGCACGCTGCTGCCTACACGACTCCCCACATGCTCGGGAGTCTATACTGGGAGTGACCCGCCCCCGGGGTCTGGACTCTGGGGGGCAGCCCCAGGGACAGGACCTAGTTCAGCACGGGGCCCTGTGCCTCAGTCCCCGCCACAGTCTCGGGCACTAGTCACCCCACAGGATGCCAGGGGGGCCCCGTGCACAGTGTCCCCCCATCGGCACAGCACATCCGCTCAAGGGAAGGGGAGCGCAGCTGTCTCTGGCTGGGCCCCCAGTGTCCCCCCGCACCCCCTCTCCCCGAGCAGGACTTGGTGTTTGTTCAGAAGGTAGAGTGGGTGGGTGTTGCAAGAGCGAAGTCCCCTGGCTCTGGGGCCACGCTGCTTGGTTTGGGGGTTGACAAGGCACTCAGCCAGCCACCTCCGCGCAGCCCGGACATGCCGTGCCCCTCCGCTGAACCCAGGGTCCACGGTGCCCAGTACAGGAGACTCAGGAGGCATCCGGGCTGCCTGTGGGGGAAGGCCACCCGGCTGCACCAGCCCGCGCTCAGGGCTGGAAGCCCCGCTTGCCTGGGACTCACCCTTCCCCCAAACCCATACTCGGCTCGACAAATCGCTCACATGTGCTGGCCTACAGCTGGCCTGGGGCAGCCTGGGCACCGGTGCCTGAAAGCCCCGAGTCTCCCGTGAGCCTGGCTGAAGACCCGGCGCCCTGCTCTGTCTGGAGGGTGGCAGAGCACAGCCCGACCCCCCCGAGAAGGGTGAGGCTCATGGCTGAGGGGCCTGCTCTGCTCGGCGTCAGGGGCTCAGAGGTGGCGTCTTACCACGGCCACAGCCTCCGACGTCAGCATCTGCTCCGTGGACAGTGTGGTGAAGTAGGCCAGGTTCGTCAGCACGTACACCAGGGTGACGATGGGGAGGGAGATGATGATGGCCAGGGGCAGGTTTCTGGAAGGAGGGGCAGGGGGGGACATCATCCAAGGGCAGCCGAGCACGGGGCCAGGCTGCATGGGGGGGAGCGGGTGCCCCTTCTGACACACAGGCGCAGGGCCCGGAGCCTCGCTGCGCAGGGAAGGCGGTGAGGGGCGAGGCGGCCAGCAGCACCCGTAAGGGGCCGGAAGCTGGCAGGTGGACGGCCGTGTGAACCTGGTCCAGTGACTCAACTCCTCCAGCCCCGGGCCCCGGTCCCGCGGGGCAGCCTTGTTCCAGGTCACACGGCCACCGTGCGGACAGCGTGGGGACAGAAGCCAGCACCCCGCCCCGGCGCCCCTCCCGCTCTCGCCTGAGACAGAACCAGGCTTCCTCCTTCTCTCACTTTAAAGTAACACAAGTTCGTGCGTACGCATACCTGTAGGGATTGATCATCTCCTCTGTGACAAAATTCAAGTAGTTCCTAGAAACGAGAGAGCAGACCTTAACTACACGTCTCTCCCACAACACAGATGCCCCCGGGAGCCCCCATCCACCTGCGGGTCCCCCTTGGTGAGCAGCTGTCCTGAGGGAAGTCCGCGCTGCCACCCCCACGTGGCTTGTGCTCTGATGCACTCTGTCCCCCCGGGCACAGGCACAGCCCGGCCCGCAGCGGGGGCACCCTGGGCACCTCCCCCCTTGCAGACCCGCTCCGTGTGCAGCTCTTCACGTCCACACCGAGCACTCAAGGGCAGGCTCAGAGGCCACGTGGGGAAAGAGACCCGAAGGGCAGCCCTCACGGCTCCCGTGCCCCCGTGGAAGGTCTACTGCACTAAGCACGAGGCATCCCTGTCTGCTGCCTGACCCTTTCCGGCATCTTCCGTGCCGCCGGCCTGCCCACCCACCGCAGCCACTCTTGTGGCTCGAGAGCAGGGGCCACGGCTGGGGACCCAGGGGACAGAGGACAACGGCCAGGGCCATAGGCAGGCACCTTGCTCCTGGCCGGGGGAGGTCAAGAACCACCAAGCCCAGCACTTTCCGCCTAAAGGCTTTGAGGCCGTCAGCAAAGGTCTGTATACAGGAAGCAGGCTTGCTGCGAGCAGCACCCAGGTCTGCGCTGGGGCCCGTCTGCGCCACGGCACGTCTGTGCTGGGGCACGGCTGCACTTTTCTGGGACGCGTGGGGCGAGCCGCAGCTCTAGAGCCCTGCCTGCATTCCCCAGAACAGCCCGCGGCCGGCCAAGAGGCCCGGAGTTCTGGACCCTCGACGGTCCACCCAAGGCCCAGAGACCCCAACATTCTAGAACCTACCATCCCCCATAGGCAAAGAGGCCGCTGTACAATGCCAGCACAATGTTCCCCACGTCCAGCTTGGTGCCCTCGAACGAGACCGTAGGATCCAGATTGGACACGTCACCTGGCAAAGGCCAAACACACAGAAAGGAATGCCAGGTTAGAGATCACTGCAAAGAGGTCTCACCACAACTTCTGGAATGTTCCTGGAGCAAAATACAGTCACAAACAGAAATGGTGGGGTGAAGGCTTTCCGCTGCAACAAATTAAATGCACCTGCTGAGCCACCTGGCCAGCATTCCCACACTTACCCTGGGGCCAGGAGCGAGCAGGCACAGGTGACCCAGGGGACCTGGCCCCCAAGATGCCCCTAGCCCACCCGTGAGGGGGAGGCAGCTCTGCAGACTCTTGGTCACTCTAAGTACCAGTGGACTATGTGCGCGCTGAAGGATGGGATGCCCACATAGGTGGGGGCAGGGGCGTGTGTGTGTCTACCTGTGATTCATTCGGGTCAGGAGGAAGGGCTAGTCGCCCCGGTCACCTCAGGGGACACTCCCTGCAGAACCCGTGCCGTGAGCCCCAGGTCAGGGGCACCTAGGCTTGAGTCTCGGCTCCCCCTTAGTGCTGGGAGAATCTCGGGCTGCTAACCCTAAACCCAGGTTCCTTGCTTGGGGGACAGAGCTCAGAGCATGACCTGTCAGTAAGGGTCAGCAGGAAATTTCTCAAAAACAACTCAGATCTGTGCCCGAGAGACTGCAGGGGCATGAGGTGATGGGGCCATGCAGTTCGAGCACCTCCCAGACAGCTGTCCCTGGGGGCATCTCGGCCTCGGTCCTCCACACGGACAGACGACAGCAGGGCCCGGCAGAGCTGCGTCCACCTCTCTGCTGACCGTTTCCACTGGGAGCGGCCCAGGGGGCCCCGGTGTGCAGTCACACCACCCCGGTGTCTGCCCCCGTCCTCCCGTGGCTTCTCTGCTGCGTCTCCCCTGTCTTAGCGGGACACGTATGCCTGGGTTTAGGGCCCACCCGTGGTGGCTGCCTGCCAGGCACACACAGCTGAAGCAGGGGCTGTACTCTTGGTCAGATGTGGACTGCTCCTTAGTTTGGGGACATTTCTAATGGAGTCCTTGTGGCTCTGCATGTGAAGGCCTGTGTCGCATCCAGCTGAGAAGCCACTGGCCCAGGCACTGCGGGGCGAGGCAGGGGTGTGGCCCCGACCCAGAGCCGGTGGGTCTTCAGGCCTCTGGGGAGCCCAAGGTTCCCCACACCCTCCCACAAGGGTGATGGCCTCAGTCACCCCAGGAACAGGGCACAATGACAGCAGCGGAGGGGAGATCCCGTCGCGCCTTATCTCCCCCAGTAGAAGCCTGCACTTCAAAAGCAGCTCTGGACCTCCTACATGTTCTGGACTCCGCCCTTGAGCTTGTTTGTCCTGACCCCGCAGGTGTGCTGAGGCCTTTGATCTCAAACCTGAGCTGGAGGTGGATGTGGCCACGGTCTCGTGATAGACTGTTTGGCCCCGGGGTGGCCGGAACCTCACCTACTGCCCGCATGTGACCTGTCTTGGAGGCCCAGGTCCCGGGACTGCCTGGTCACAGGGTGGTCAGCAGGCTGGGTGGACAGGGGCCGTGCAGAGAGTGGGCTTAGGACAGCGTGCCGTTCATTCAACAGCACCCAGGAGAGCTCCCAGAGGCCCCCTGGGCTCCCTCCTGGTGGCTCCCCCATGGAAATGGTCTGCAATGTGCACTCCACGTCTGCAGAGCTCCACCACATCCCACGGCCCTGTCCACGTGTTTCTGCTCTCCAGCAGCTGGGGACATGGAGGCTTGGGCCACCTGCCCTGGGGGTGGGGAACCACCAACACGCAGTGGGATCTAGGACCAGGACTGGGGACCCACCTCTGGGGACCGTGTGTGCAAGTCCACACCACCTACACCTCCCAGAGGGCCCCAGCTGCTCCTAAGAGTCTGGGGGGACCCCGCTGAGACCGCCCTCACTCCCCCAGACCTCCCGAGGACTCAGGTCCCACAGCCGCTTCTGGAGCACGGAAGGCTTTCCACAAGAACGGCCCCTCACACGTAGTGCATGCGTGTCTGGAACCTACGATTTTCTCACGAACCTACCCCATCTTCCTACTAGAACACACATCTATGTATCTTGTTTACTCTTCAAATTTAACAATTTTCCCATCTGCTGTGATATACATTTGGGTGTTGTTAAAACTGGTCCCCCCTGATTTAGTGACAGTGTGTGTGCACGTGTGGGTTGGAGACATTCCATGCAGAGGTCACTTTTGGGGGCCACCACCCAGCCTGGTACAGGAAAGGTGAAGTGTGGGTGCTCAGAAGGATCCTGGCTACTGCAGATAAAGGGCTGGGACAGGGATAAGATTCGAGGTGGGACCTGCAGCCTGCAGTTTTCAGCCAAGAACCAGATGCTTTCAGCCCTGCGAAGGCCCACGCAAGCCTCGATGTCCTCCTGAGGCACCACCCTCGCTGTGGCCACCAGCTCCAAGCCCGGATACGTACACACAGTCGTCTGAGATGGTCACACGGGGGGTGGTACTCCCAATGTACAACAGTATTTTCTGGGACTTACAGCCTGATTTCCTCCAAGGAAATGCTTGCTTCTCTGACCAAACACAGAGAAAAGAATCTCACTGGGGGCCTCGGCCAGGCCCCTCCCAAACAGCCTACAAAGATTTCTATTCCTAGGACAAGTGTGGTTGGGCCATCTGCTGGGACCTCCCTTGGCCGTCTGCGACCTCACTCCCTGGCTGCAAAGTGTCCAGTCCCTTGGAGGAAAGCAGACATCCAGGCGCACAGAGAGACCGCGCCCCCAGACCCCACAGCGGCCCCCAGACGCCGCAGCACCACGTGTGCCTGGCAGCCCTCCTGCTTCTCTAGTGGTGTGTGTGTTGGGGGGTGGTGGGGAGCAGAAAAAGCTCCGCCTAGGATCTGGCTGTTGCGTCTGGCTGCCAATCAACCCTCTGCCCAGTTCCTCTGGGCCATTGCCCACTCTATCACCTCCCGTAGAAGGAGCGTGCCTCACCGCACACCAGGGACAGAAGGAGGGGTGTGACAGTGACCCGTCCTGAGTGGGCAGCGTGTATGCACCCCCGGCAGGGCTCCCGGCTTTGTTCAGGCGCAGACTGTGCTGGATGCTGGCCCAGAAGGGAAACCCGCAGCTTCTCCAGGCTCCTGACCAAATGCCGGCCAAGCACGCTGCCCCTCCTTCTCGATGGGCACCAAGGAGCAGGCACTGGGTCTGCTGGCTCTGTGGGGCACTTAGCCTGTGCCTGCCCTCGCTGTCCTGGGGTCCTGCTGGGGCCGGAGCCCTAACAGCAGGTGGTCTTCAGGGAGGTGTGGAGAGCTGGGGGGGAGGCGGCCGAACCTGGGCATCATGATGTGCATTAGCAGCTGTGCTGTGTGGTGGCCAAGGCGGTGGTGAGCAGGGGCAGGGCGCAGAAGAGACATGGAGCCCTCCTGGGAGGAGGGCAGATCCTAGAAGACTCCGCATGCAGTCTCAACCACCCACCTGCCCTCTGCAGCCGGGGGACATGTGGCGATATCTGGAAACACGCAGACTTGACAGGGCGGGGGTGGGGGCCGTCCGGTGGGTGGAGGCAGGCGGTGCCGCTGAACATGCTGGGATGCAGAGGGCGGCTCCCCCAGACGGCAACAACACAGGGCAGGAGTAGTGACCGATGCTGGGCCTGCGTGCACTGCTCCCATGGCTAGGGCAGACACGCTGACATGGGGTATTGACCCCAACACGGGGTACCTCAGACACGGATGAATGACAACAGCCCCCAGACGGCCACCCTGCTCGAAGCTACCCAGTCGGGCTCTATCCCCACGGGGGCCCCAGCCCTCCCCCGCACAAGAGCAGGCCAGAGTGATTGTGATGGGTCCTCCCGCGGGCTCCAAGAGTGGGGGCGTGGGCACCCTGGGACCCCACAGTTAAACAGGGTCCCCTGTGCCACCACCCCTTCTCTGGGGCTTTTCTGCACACTGCACTGCTGCCCAGAGAGAAGGCAGCATGCTCGCTGAGGCTGGGTCCAGGCCGTCGGCTCACCTGCAGTGCACGCGAGCCCCCAGAGCCCCCAGACCTTCACGTCTGCCTCTCCTAGCCCGAACACGCAGCCCTCCCAGAAGGGCTGCTGGGAATGTGAATGCCAGCACACAGCCAGAAGCTGGGCCTGCCTCCCGCCCACGGGGACCCCTCGGGGACCGGGGTAATTGGGGTGGAAAGCTCCAACGCCCAGGGAGCGCTGTCAGGGAAAGCCAGCCCGAATCCCCGCGTCACAAAGACACAGCCACGGGAAGCAGCAGCTCTGTGCACACGGGGACAGGCGTGGTCTTTCCTCCCACCGGGGGAATGTGCCAGCCCTCTGGCTTCTGACCTGGGAGGACCAGGGCTCCCCCCACACCTGCATCCCCTGAGACCCGGCCTCCGCGTTGTGGGGGGAAGGCTGGGCAGATGCTTCTCCAGGGTCCCGGGAGCCTGTCAACGCCGCATCTGGGGCGGGGCCGCAGAGAATCCCAGAACCTCAGGGCTGGCGGGGCCCCACCCCCACCCGATGCTTTCCTACAGGCAGAGCAGCCCTGGGGCACCCCTCCTGGGATGGGGACACTGTGAGAAAGTCAGCCCCAAACTGGGGAACATCCACCATGCTGGAAGCTTCTGCTTCTCATCCCACTTTATCCCTCTGGGGTTCCATGGGATGGTCATTTACGTCAAGAGATGGGAAGGGGGTCGCCCCCAGGAACTCCTGTTAACCTGGAACCTCTGAATGTGACCTGGTTTGACGACGGAATGGAGGTGAGGATCTCAAGATGAGATCACGGATTAGGGTAGGCCCTGCAGCCCACGAGGGTCCTTGGAAGACACAGAGACACAGGAAGGGGCCACTCGGCCAACAGGGCCGAGTGCCACAGCTACAAGCCCAGGGACCACCGGAAGCTGGAACAGACAAGGAGGGACGCCCCACGAATTTCAGAGGGACTACAGCCCTACGTTTGGACTTTTGTTCCCCAGAATCACTGGGGACGATGGGACACCGTCTGCAGACAGACCTACGGGACTCACTCCGTCTGCATCAGACGCCCTGGTCTCCGCTCTGTGCCTCGGACGTGGCTGGGACAAGCTGTGGCCTTGGATCCTGCTTTGCAATCACTGGCCAAGGGAACGGTGTTTGGCCTCAGGCTCCTGCTCTGTAAGATGGGCTGTCACGTGTGGGGCCACCGGGCCTCGGCACTCTGCGTCCCACCTGGCGAGGGAGCGCTGCGTGACCGGTGCCCTTAACGGGCTTGGGCAGAAAGGACCGTGATGGGTCTCCGGCTTCACCCAGAGACCAGCATCCTGGAAGGGGATGCATCCTGCAGCCGGCTCATCGGGCTCCTCTTCCGCATTTCCCCACCCCGGAGGGACGTGCCCGGCGCGCGGTGCCCGTCCTGTCTCTGCCTGATGTCTGGGAACGGCGATGGGGCGAGAATCTGGGTTTGGGGAGGCTGACAGGAGGTCAGGGCTTGTTCACCTGGCCAGTGTCTGTCCCCGGGACCCTCTGTCTTTTAGACCCCTGGAGGAGCGGGCCCCTTGGCCTCAGGATCTGCTTTTAACCTCAAATCCCAGTTGCAAAGGGCCCTCTCCCCACTGAGCAGGCTGGGAGAGACCCCTGAGAACCAACTGTGCTCAGCACAGGGCTCTGTGGCTGCCACGGCCCAGGGCACAGGCGAGCTGAGGGCCTCAGTGGGAGACAGTCCGACTTCCCTGACTTTGATTTCATGCCAGAGGGCGGCACGAGCAAAGCATGTGATTTCAAAGCTGTTATGATTCTGGATGCTGAGTTAGTGCAGAGGCGTGCAGGCCCAAGAAAAAGGCCTCAATTAAAAATTATCAAAGAATAGGAGCGCCTGGGTGGCTCAGCCGGTTGAGTAACTGACTCGTGATTTTGGCTCAGGTCATGATCTCAGGGTTAGGGGATGGAGCCCCATGTCAGGCCCTTGGCTCAATGGGGAGTCTGCTGGGAATTTTCCCTCTGCCCCTCCCCCGCTCACATTTCCTCTTTCTCTCAAATAAATCTTCAAAAAAAAAAATTATCAAAGAACATCCACAGGAAAAACAACCAAGCTTGCCTCGATGGCACCTTCAGGACAAGTCTTCCCACAGGGCACGCCCTGCCCTGCCCCCCCGGTCCCTTCCCTGCTCCTGGGACCCAGGTGACCAGAGTGGAGAACCAAACCCCAGCCCTGCACGGCCCCCCGCTGCAGTGCCCTGCGGTCCCAGCAGGACCCCGAGCCCCTCTGAAATGGGCCCTGAAGTCCTCTGTCAGGGGAGGCCTGCAAGGGCTCGCCCCTTCCTGCCCGGGCTGTCTCCCATGTGTCCCCCGTTCCGAGATACCCCTGTCATGTTGGGACAGCGCCCAGACGTATGAGATAAACAACGCCGGGTTCAGGAGCCTCTGCTTGCCATGCAGACCACACCCATGTCTCCCAGCATTTTGGGGCCAACGTCTCGGCAGCGGGGTGAGTTTGTGTGAGCTGCTGCAAGCCTGGGGCATAGGGGCAAGGGCTAGGGGGCAGGACTGTTTGCCCGGCCGCCACGACCTCCCTCGGCAGAGGGTATCCTGCTCAGACTCGGCGTGGGAGGGAGGAGGCGCTCCGTGGGCCCTTTACAGCCGTACACCCGGGCAGTCCACGCCGTAACCGCTCGCCCACTGGCGCTGCAGCCCGAGCAAAGCCACACGGGTCCACATGGGTCCCACCGTGCGTCCCCTCCGGGACTGACCCGGGCAGAGGGGCGCGCCTTCTGCACCCCACTCCCATCTCTGGTCTGAGGAACGCCTGCTTGGCTTGGGAACGGCCTGGCCTTAGGGCCGTGGCCCCTGTGGGGCGTCACACATAAGGGGCCCACAGACCAAAAGGGCAAAAGCAGGTGGCAGAAGGCGGCAGGCATGAGCCCCCACGTGCCCTCCACCCACCCCGTCTGCCTGCTTCTCTGCGGCCTCCCCTGCTTTGTGCCACAGCCACTGGATCCGAAATGCTGACCTGAGCTCTGTCTCCCCTTCTAAAAATGCTGAGAGCAAATCCAGACACCTCGCATGGCGCCAGGCCTGCGCGCCCGACACCGCGGGGGCCCTCCCACCCACAGCCACAGGGCAGCTGAGCGGCTCCCACACCGAGATCCCGGCCTGGGGCTGTGCAGAGCCATCCCTTTGTCCCTCTAACTTTGTGCCTTCATCCAGCTGCCCCCGCCGCCGCCCTCAGTCCTGGTCTCGGCTGGCGCCCCGTCTGCCCATCTACAGTTCTCCTGTTCATGCGCTGTCTGGTGTCCCCACAGCCGAGCCCCGGCCGGCAGGGCCAAGTCCTTGTCGGGGCTCAGCAGCCAGTCACACTCAGGGCCTCAGAAGGTTCCAGGGAAGGATGGGGGGAAGAACAAGGGTGGACTGCTCACGGGTCTCGAGGGCACGAGCCCAGCAGAGGCCCGGTGGCCAACCAATGGCCAGCTGAACTCAAACCCCCTCTGCAGCCCTCGGGCCCCCCTGGGTGCTTGGTGGGCTGGGGAGGAAGACCGACCACTCAGAGCCCAGGGGAGTAGGGCACCCGGGGTCTGCGCCATAATGCAGCCTGGCTGGGGGACAGTCTGAGCACATCTGAGCCGAGCCCCGGCCCCCAGGATCCGGGCCCTCCCGCCTGCCATCAGCATGGGGACCCAGGGTGACGGGCAGGCTGCCCGAGGGAAGAAGAGTCAGACCACGGACTCCGTGGGAGGAGAAGGGCGTCAATTTTGCAACCATATGTCCCCCAGAAGGGAAGGCATTCGTGTGGGAACAACACAACTGTCTTGAGGAAAACCAGGAGGCAGAATTCTGCAGATGCCACACGGTATCCCGAGTTCAGAAAGGAACTGCTTCGGGGCAAGGGGGGCGCGGGGTGTGTGTGGGGGGGGGGGGATGTTTCCTACGGCAACAGCATCACAAACACATTAGGTATTTGAGCTGAACAAAAGTTCTTTGCTATCCGACTGAATTTGTTTCTACACAAGTCACGTCACCCCCTCCACATTCCTCATCTGTCTGTAGCTAATCAGACCGGCCCAGCAAATACCTTCACGAGCAGATCTTCTAACAAATGACATGCTTCCTGGCTGCACAAAGTCTGGTCCGCCGGGTCCCGCCCAGCTGACTGCTCCACGAGGCTGCACAGGGAAGCCCCGACCAGAGTCCTCAAGACTCGAGGACTAAGGCAGACAATAAAGTCCTGTCTTCAAGGAGGTGCTAGACCCTGGAGCCCTAGGAAGGCTCTGAGTACGGTGGGAGCCCCCGGAGCAGCAGCCCCGCACACACTCAGGGCCGACCGTCCCGTCCCAGCCCTGCCTGGTCGGCACACCCGAGGCTGGGCCGGGGGTTAAGGATTTCCTGGCTGATCTGACACATGCTCCCAGGATGACGTCCGGCTCCCTTTCTTGCCCCAGAAAGCGGTCTGGAAATCAGGTGGGATATGCCCCTTGATGCTGCTGATGATCGTAGCTCGTGGGTGCTGGGGTCTCATTAGGTCCCAGAGCCACGCTACAAACCTTCACACATGTGAATGTATTCAATAAAGATGGTCTGCCCAAATTACCTGGGTTCTCGCTTCCATGTCACTAGGCCGGTGTAGACCAGCATGTGGGCTTCTCTCTAGCCCCATAGAGGGTCCATGTGCACCCAATTCTCCCAAATCATGAACGCCCCCCTGCATGGGCCCACGGCCTGCGGATGCTGAGTTCCTATGAAGCGTGGTGCCCTGTGTGGCCCTTAGGGGAAGGGAGTATGAGAGCCCAGGAACTGAAGGAACGGATTTCTGGGTATCGCGGGCAGAAGCCCAGAGGACACGGCAGATATGGGCCCATTACGGGCTTTCCACCCACTCGATTCATAGCTAGGCAGCACCTGAAGAGGGTGGGCTATAGGATGAGACGCCCACAGAGGCCCACGGCGTGACCTGCTGGAGAAGCCTGCACGCGACCTTGGATGACGCAGATCCAGCCCCAATCCTGGCTCTCCTGCTGCTAAGCCGGGGGCACAGGTGCTGCCTTCCCGCACCCCAGGGCTCTAAGAGCACTCGGTCATGGACAGAGGCCAACACAAGGGCTATGGGGCACCACCTGCCTCTGCGTGTCCCCCGCACATACGTGGCTGTGCGCCCTCTTGGTGACCCTCTCTGAAGGGGCCCTCAGAAGCTGCCTTGCGCCAGCCCCTGGGGGATCGCTGGTCTGTGAGAGCCAAGCAGATGCCCACCCCACCGGGAGAAACGTGTACGTCCCTTCCCAGCATTGAGAGGACGCGCTGCCACCAAGTGCCACGCCGTGGGTGACCCACATGGATAAGACAAAGTGGCAGACCACAGTGGGAGGGGTTGGCATGGCAAGATGCTGGGGCTGGCGGGGCTCCTACATCCTCCCCGGGGGCGGCCACCCTCCATCGAACAGGCACTTGAGATGTGGGCCCCCATGTGCGAGATCTGCCTTGGTAACGGTTCCATCCCACCTCGAGTTCCGTGTGCCGGGCGCAGCCCTGAGGTCCCTCTGCGAACTGCCATGTCCCCACCCCACCCCTGCCCTCACGTGTGGGTAGGAGAGTGGGGTTTGAGGGGACAGGGTTGGTCCATTTCTCCCCATCACTCGGGATTTAACTTTGCTGTTCAGTCTCTGTAACAATGTCAGTACCTCTTGCCGGACAGTGTGACCGGCTCAAATGAAACCGTGCGTGCTGGCGCGGCAGACCTTCGGGCCAGGGGCATTCAGGGACAGGGACCGCTCCCACCACAGGCACAGCAGGCCCTCGAAGGACACCTGGCAGGGGCGCCCAGAGCTTACACTCACCCTTCCCAATCTGGATGAAGCCAAGCAGAATGATCAAGGCCAACGCCAGGAGCTTGGCGGCGGCGAAGGCGTCCTGGACCCGGGTGGCGGCCTTCACGCTGTAACAGTTCACGGCCGTGAGCAGGACTGTGGAGAGAGGGCAGGAGTGAGTCGCGCGGGACAGGCGGCCACAGCGGACGGGGCAGCCCCAGAGAGGGGAGCCCAGCCCCTCTGGCGGCTCACACCTTCTGGGCCTTGTTCTCACTGACGGCTCTCCAGGCTCAAGGTCAGAGGCTAAGAAACACACTTCTTTGACTCTCAAAACAGCTACATTCCCACACACCCCTGGGCTACCATAAAGATTTTTTTAAAAGACTTTATTCATTTATTTGAGAGAGAGCACGAGAGGGAACACGAGCAGGGGGAGTGGCAGCAGAGGCAGAGGGAGAAGCAGGCTTCCTGCCGAGCAGGGAGCCGGACATGGGACTTGATCCCAGGACCCTGGGACCATGACCTGAGCCGAAGGCTGAGCCACCCAGGTGCCCTGTCATAAAGAACTTTTAATGAATGAATTGCCACAGCCCTGCCCCGCCCCGCCCACGCCCCCACCTGCTGCACACCTGTGGCCTATCTTCAGCACCCAGGTTATAAATACAAATGCACCTTAGCTGCAGGAAGGAGTCTGTGCTCACCTGTGTGCATCCCTCCCCATTTCAGCCTAACTTAGGTGCCCACACAGCCCACCTAACTTCCTGAAGGTGGGAAACTCTTTTTGCAGAGAGAACCTTCTGGAATCCCACAGAGGAAACAGGTAAGTGAGATAGTGTTAGCATGAATCCATATGACAAGCCAACTGGTGGGACCACGGGGGGCAATTCTGACACATGACACGGGGACTGAAGGCGAGGCCAAGCCCAAGAAGTAGGGGTCAGCAAGAGGCAACACTGAGGTGGGCCCAGCTGGGGACTTGAATGGGATATGTTGAAAACTAGAAATCACAGCAATCATAGCTGGTCCCGACCTGGAAGGCAGGGGACGTGGGGCTGGGGGGCAGGGGGCACAGGTGGGCCCCTAAGCCAGGCTCCACAAACGCGCCCGGACGCTCACAAGCAGGCCCTGCCTGGCTTCCCGGGAGACCCCTGGCCCTGACCCAAGGTGGAGGCATCCGTATGGTGACACATCGGCTGTGCAGGAGACACGGTCAAGTGTGTAGGGACCCCGGGAGCTGGCTGTCATCGCAGCCACTTACAAAGAAGCAAAACTACATTAAAACAAAGGCAACAAATCCTCAGCGCTCAGACCTTCCAATCCACCATTCCTAAGTCGTGTGTGCTCTCAGCTGCTCCAAGGGTGAGCTGGACAGGCTGCGGCTCAGCTCTGCGCATGGCGCCCTCCCGAAGGCTACCGCGACCAGCTGCCTGGCAGCATCCACACCAGGGAATCTGCAAGGGCACAGAGCGGGACCTTTCTTTCTCGGGGGCTGGTCCTCCGACTTTAACCTGCAGGGCCTGGACCTGGGAAGGGCCTCTCCACGAGCCCTCCACACCCACTGCTTCTCCATGAGCTGCAGTTAAGGTAAGAAATGCTGGAAAGGTCTGCACATCTTTTCTCTTTTCGACACAGAACTAACCCAGGACTGGCAGACCCCAAGAGGGGCTTCTTCCCCAGCTAAAGCCAATCAGTGAAATTTTACAATTTGAGCAGTAAGGCCTCAAAAAATAAATCTGCACTAATGAACTGGATAAGACCTGGCAGTTCAGGTAGAAGAAAAACATGAACTCTTCCAGCCCGCTGCACCCTGCCACCTGCTTATTGCTCCAGGAAATTAACTGACACCTTAGTAGCGCCCCTCCCCCACTGCCATGTTCCCCGATGCTCTGAGCCCTGGCTGATGCAACGGCAGACCAAGATTGTGCTCTGCCCTGAGAGTTCAGATTGAAAGCCGTTCTCAAAGTCGTGACTCGTAGCTGCCACTCCGCAGTTGAAATACTCAGGAGTTCCCTGCACTGGGTGGGGCAGCAAAGAGCAGTGGCCTTTGGGCCTGGCACGGACCCCAGCCTAATCCCTTGGGGCTCCTAGGCTGTGGTCTGCGCCTGCACCTGCCAGGCCATATAGTAAAATGAGCTGCCGAGGGGAAGTGGGGCTCTAGACACAGTGTCCACACCACAGGGATGAAGGAGGAGCTGAGCCTGGCCGGGAAAGGCTCAAATGTGCATGGGGCAGACAGCCCCGGGGACCTTCACTGCGGCCCCGGGAAGTGGGCACATGCTCAGTCCAGGCCCTCAGAGTCAACGGGGAGATGGCTGTCCTGTATCAGCCACGTCAGTACTGCCATTCCCCGCACAGAAGAGAAAACAGAGGCTCAGGGTGGCCCCCTGCCCCAAGATGGTAGGGACAGAGCCCAGACTGAGACACAGGTCTCTGGGGTCTATCTGGCAGCCCCACGGTAATCACAGTGGAGGGAAGGGAGGGAAGAAGTAGCGGGATTCCCTTGTCTTAGCTTCCACGGAATGCTTTCAGTCCGGTGCTCATTGATGCCACCAGCCGCATGGCTGGGATCCGGGATGGAAGGGCCTTGGAGGGCAAGCCCACGCTCAGCGCCTGTTCCTTCCTGCCACCGGATCCCAGGGAGCCTGTGCACAGCAAGGGGGCGGGGCCGAGGTTTTCTGGGACAGCCTCACATTTCCTTATGGGGTGAGTGTGACAGTCGTGGGGGCACAAATGCCTCTGGCCCCCCTCACCAGGCACAAGTGGCTAGCATTCTGTAGGCAGATGCACTTTCCGCAGGAGGCCGGCCCACTGCATCACTCCCCCCATTCACGCCCCAGGGAGGCCGGGCGGGCGGGGGAGCTGTGGCCCAGCCGCACTGGGAGGCCGCGCTTCCCCGCCCGCCGGACACCCTGCCCAACGTGGCTTCTGGCAGGCTGGTCTCCTGGCAGAGGTGTGTGGGCACGGCGCCAGACACCGGAACAGCCGAACCACCGCCTCTGCTCCACCTGCTCCTCTGGGGTCTTCCTACCCCTCTCCCCATCTCGCAGAGGACAATTCAGGCTCCAGGATGGGAAGCAGGCTCGCCCGGAGCTCCCAGCTCATGGTCGGCCCTGCTGCGGTGCCCCACTAATGCTGGTCTTAGTGGTTCCTGGGGCAGGACGGGGCCCAGAGCCCCTGCGGAGGAGGCTGCCCCTCTGTCGGGAACGTGCGGCGCGCAGCCTGCCCAGCCCAGGCCTGACCCGCAGCTCCCACTAGCGCATCCCGAGCCCTGCCCGGCAGGTGCAGGGGGCCTCTCTTCACACCGACGCGGCTCTAGGTCACATCCACAGTAACCAGGTCATGGTCAGGCAAGGCGGGCTGCAGGTGGGAGAGGAAGGGACCTGCTCACAGAACAAAGGAGACCTTGTAACATCCACTTCTTTTATAAAAACAACTGAAATACTTGATGACACTTTAATGTTCACTGACTGGCTGGCGAGTAAACAAATGCTTTAGTATTCTCCATTGGGTTTTTTAAAAAAGTTTCAAAATGAAATATAATCTTAAGTAAGCAAATGCGTTCCTCAGGGACCCACTGGCTTCTGACCTTCACGAAAGCAGCTGGTTGTGCATCTCAGGGCCTTGCCTGTAGCTCCGGCACCTTGACCGGACGCCTTCAGAAGGGGGGCTGCTGCCGCGGGTCTTGATGGGGACAGTGGGGTCCGGGGTGTCAGGAGAGGAGGTGCTGAGGGTTATGGCGTGGTCCCTATGGACTCGCAGCCCTCCAGGGCCTGTGTCACACGAGTGGGCGGCCGACAGGAGCAGAGGTGCCGTCGGGAAGGCTCCCCACACTGGCACCCGCCCGCCCAGATAAGCAGGGCTGTGCTTGCACATGCTGACAGCTGGGGCCAGGAAGATAAGCCAGCTCTGGGCTGCCCGAGCACTGCCAGGAGCAGGCTGGGACTGGAGGCTGGTCCCGCACACTGGGAGCTTGTCCTTCGCGCCTGTGTCTGTCCCATCCTCGTCCGACTACGACATGGGCCACATCGCTGGCCAGCAGGAGCACCCAGCTCAACCTCAGCAAAGGAGCCAGACTCTCAGGGCCTCCCCCTGCACCTCGATGGTGGGTAGTGCTGCCCAGGGAGGAAAGGACGACCCCACAGCCGCAGGGGACACCTGGTCACAGGGAGAGCCTGGCTGCGAGCTCCAGCCCCAGCCCCAGGCTGACTGAGTAGGGGGCTTTACTGAGATTCCTGCCTACGGACCCAGGCTGCACATCCCCAGAGGGCCACTTGGCCCTGGGCGCCGGCCCCGCCCAACTTGGTACTCTCGGCCTCCCCTCAGGGAGCACTCTGGGATGCTCCCCGACCCTGAGTGTGGGGTACCCTTGGGGTGTTGCCATCGGTGGTGCTTGATGTGACCTGGGACACCCCACATGCTCTCTGCTTCCCCATCCCAGGTGGGGCCCCCATGCTGCTGACGTCACAGAGGGATGTACTCCCCACCAGCACACAGGTCACCAGCCTCCTCCTGGTAGCGGCCTCTGTCTCTGGGAAGGTGGTTATCTGAGGACTCCAATGCTCCCTTCCCAGCCTGGCCCCCCCTGACCTCTCATCCCTCAATGCCGCCAGGGACCCCAATCGCCCACCACAGCCCCGACTTCTCCTAGACAGCAGCCTCGTGTTAAATGTACTCATTTGGCTGTTTCACCCACAGGAGGGGGGTTGAAACTCAAGGGCAGCCTGTTTTCATTTAAAAACACCAAAACGAAAAAAAAATTTAAAGATAAAAGTAAAAAAATAAACAAACACACCCAAACAAAACACAAAAAACACACCACCGGAGGGTAAAATGCTGACGGGTGTAGCCGAGGCAGTAACCCAGGCTGTGCTCCCTCACAACTCTGTGGACAGGGGTACCAAGGTCAGCAAGGATCTGGTGACAGCGTGTGAGCACTTGATGCATGCTCAGACTCACTCTGGCGTTCGGTGCCCTCAGCACAGGTGCCTTCGGCGCACCCTGGTGGCAGGCCGACCCCACTCCCTCTGCTGACTTGAGGTCAAACAAACCAGGGGAAGGTCACGAGTAAGCCCAAGAGAACCACCCGAAACCACAGCATCTGGGTCCCAGCTGGCACCTACTGATGAGGAAATCAGTCCGATGCCCCCCATCCAGGGGGCTGCAATGACAGAGCCCACCTCGTCCCTAGCCCAAGGCTCTGCAGGGACTGTCCACCCCCAGAGATGGAAGAGCCCCAGGGTCAGAGCCCCCTCGAACCTCACTGCCTGAGTCCCACCTAGGAGCCACAGGCAGGGTCCTCAAATGGGTCTCTCTAAAGAAGGTGCTTTCTGCATATGGTTTTCAGGGCCTGGACGCCAAGGGCCAACACCTGGGCAAAGTCGGTCTGTGGCCAGTGAGCAACGCTGCCTGACACCGTGGGGTCCAGCCGACACGTGAGGGCCAGATGGGGCTGAGACAGCAACGCCATGCAAATGTGCACTGTCTGACCTAGAGCTTTGCGGGCAGGGACAGGAAGTGGCCGGCCAGCCTGGCCCCCCGCATGCCCCTGGGCAGCGCCAGGCCAGAGAGCCGTGGCAGCTGCTGACCTGGAGCCTGGCCCCCCACGGTGCTCGTTCGACGTCTGGACCCTGGGGCTCGGCTGCAGGTGGGCAGGCTCCTCCAGCAGCGGCCAGTGACTGTGGGCTTGCTCAGGCTGACAGACATCTGCCCACGGGCCTGACTTCCGACGGGGCGCCAGGCTGCTCCGCAGGCTCCTGTTCTGCCTTCGCCTTACTTATCCCAACCCACCCAGCACACGCAGGGGCCTAGAGCTTCGTGGGGGCTCATTTATCAGCACCTGCCCCCTGGCCCCCGGAGGTGCACATGTCCTCTGGGCTCACTGCGAGCCCCTCTCCCAATAGGCAGCCTGGCGGCCCTGACCAGCTGGGCCTCCCCCACTGAGCACTTCTTCATGTCCTGCCTTAACTTTGTCGGCTTCTCCCAGAGACAGATAGGATCTCACACTCCCGGACGCCAGAGGCCCCTGAGGGCCTCGTGGGACAGTTGGTGGGGCCCCACCCCAGAGCTTCTGATTGGCAGGCCTGGGTGGGGCCGAGAGTCTGCATTCCTAACTCTCCCCAGGGACGCCAGGGCTGAGGGCCCAGAGATGCCACTTGGAGAACCGGAGGGCGATTTCACCCTTGCTGGGCTCAAAGAAAAGGAGTGCGCATGACCCCAAACCACGTGACAAGGCTGACTCCCCTCCGGAACGTGCTAGAACACAGAGCCAGTTCAGGTCAAGAGCTCTGCTCTAGACCCACCCAGGGCAGGGAGCTGTTCCGACAGGGCCCAAGGCTCCCTCAGCCAAGGGGCCGCCGTGACCTCCCCAGCGAGTGGGACACCGGCTCCAAGCGGTAGCCCCCGCCCCCCGCCTGCCCCCATCTTGTCCATTCACTGCTTCTCTGTATAAAGAAATCACCGACAGGCCAGTGTCCCATTTCCAATCCCCACGACCAGCCCTGGAACATGCGTCTCCACATCTCTTCCCATTTGTAACCTGACCCTGGGGGCGCGCCAGCTGTCAGGAATGGGGCGGCACGTTCATGTCGGAACACACCGGCAAGGGGTAGATTTAGTCAGCTCAGAGAGAGCTGCCAGCCCCCCGCCCCGGGGCCTGGGGCGAGCAGGAGACCCCCCAGACAGCGGCGTCTCACTTTACTGGGCTTTCCTGAGGCACAAGTCCTGGAGAACAGGGAGGTCCCCAGAAGCCACCTGCCCCAAGAACAGCCAGGACAACCAGGAGGGAAGCCCTCCCTCGGCTCTGAAGCGACCCCTGAGTGCCGACATGCTGTGTGACGCCAGGCAGGTTGCTCAGTGTGTCTGGTCTCCGCACAGCTGCTGGGGCGGGGGTGAGGGAACATGTGAACTCGATGCCCAGCACCCCACCAGTCGGTCACTGCCAACTGTGAAGATCTGCTCAGGACAGACCAGGTTGTTGCTCAGGAGGCTCGGTGCCCCGGGGTCTCCCTTGTGGCCTGGAAACCCCCAGTCCATCCCCCCTGCTCCTCCAGTCGTTTTACTGAAGAAGAAAACGGGGGGAAACCTGCTGTGGTCCCAGCCCGAGAGGACAGGGGGCATCTAGCCTCATCTGATGGCTGGGTAAATGGAGCTCACAGAGGTTGTCCGGCTGCTGAAAGTCACACAGCCCAGGGAGCGGGGAGAGGACGCTCAGGTCTCCCAAGTCCCACTGCTGTGCTCTGGAGCTTTGACTGGGGCTTCGACCCTGGCTCCCCCACCCCACACTGTGCTCCCACCTTGCTCGTTCTGGGGAGCCTGGGCATCAATCCTCCCAACCAGGTGATTCTAAAGCCTACCAATGGGGCAAATCCCCCAGGGACCCACCCCCCACGTGCCCACGTGTGACGCCCATGTACTGAGCACCCTCCAAAGGGAGGGGCTGGGTGGGTGGGGGGATGCTGGCCTGTGTGGGTTTACGCCTGAGTCTGAAGCAGGCGGTCCCTCTGGCGCCTGCCGCTCTCGGGACAGAGGGTTTCTCGTGCAGGCCATGCAGGGACTGTGCCCAGGACAGGGCCAGCCAAGGGCATCCTGGGAGGGTGCCCCCACGGTGTGCCCCCCACTAGGCAACAGGGCCTGACTGGAGCTAGAGAAGGTGCTGTCCACACACATCTCCCTCCTCCCAGGTAAGGCTGCCCCAGGACAGGGCCCAGTCTGTGCCCCAGCCCTGACACGCCAGCACGGGGTCTTCACATGGCCGCAGGCTGCTGAACCTCAGCGAGGCGTCCCACTCTGGAGGTCAACCGGGGCTCACAAGCCCTCTCCCTTCGTGTTCTGGAAACAGCTCACCTCCAGGGGCCCCCATCCCCAACGACCAGAGGACACTCACCAGTGACCAGGTCGGACAAAGGTCCTCAAACTCCCTCTGTGCCTCAGCAGTGATGACCCCACCGATCCACCGGAACAAAATGCTTGTTAACCAGACTGTGCTTTGGCCTCCCTTCCTCCCCAGACCCCGACCCTGGTCCCGCTCAGGGCGAGCCAGCAGACGGCCTCCACGTGGGGGGAGACCTGTTCTGCCTGGGACCCACCCGGCCACCGTCCCCCCATAACCATCCCAGGTCCTTGGGTCCTCTCCCTTAGCTCTGGGGGGTCTACAATGATTGCAAGAGACACCCCCTACCCTAGGCCTGTGACACGAGAGTGCCCAGATTAGATGCGGCTCCAGCCAGGCCCCGTCTCCATGCACTGCTGCACCTGGGAGGGCCACAGCTCCTGGTCCCCAGCTCATCCACTGTTCCCCCAACCGGACACAAGTGCTCTGTCGTGTTCGATTTCCACAGTCCCTCCTGTCTTCTGTCCCTGTGGTGAGGAGACGACTGACTCATATACCCTCTGCAGGCATGACCTACACACGCCTGCCCTGCTCTGAGACACAGACCCAGAGAAGCTAAGCACCCAGCCCCAGGAACTCACAGAAATTGGGGGACAGGGACAGGGCCTGGGCCAGTGCCCCCAGAGGCCTTCTGCAGCGGCCCTAGATACCTCAGGCAGAATATGAATGTGTCTGTGCTGAGTGCTGAATCCCATGACAGCCCTAGGCAGCTCACACGGACACGGGCAAAGCATAAGGCTGGCCACAAGGTCACGGTGGGCTTCAGGCCCACGTTTCCCTGCAGTGGCCTCAGTTCTATACTGGCCACATTGAGTAACTCACAGACAAGCGCAGACAATCAGTTGGGTCTCAGCAGCGACAGATGTCAGCCAGCAACCAAGGTCAGGGCAACTGATAGCAGGATCAGGTTGCGGGTACCGTGCTCCAAGGGCCTGGATGGGAAGGTGGTGCCAATTCCCCACATAGCGGAAGGGGTGCGTGTGGCCCCGCAAAATGCCCCTGCAGGGAGACAGGTCTGCCTGGACAGGCATGCGGGGGGGAAGATGCCTCCCAAGCTCCGAGCCTTCCTATGGCGCATGGGTCCTGGAGGGCCTGCTGGGATGGCGCAGGGTAGTCTTGTCAGCGGGATAAAGCCCAGCGGTGGGGACAAGTGCGCTCTGGGCAGCGCCCCAGGCCAGCGATCCAGAAAGGGCCCAGGAAGGTCACGCCCACTGGGGGCTGCAGAATCAGGCAACCCCTGGTTCCCCACAGGCTGTGGGTCACAGAAGGCGGACGGGGACTGGAGACGCATGTGGGCACAGGAAGGGGGCATGTGCTGGGGGGCAGCTGGGGGCCTACCCCACCCCAGAAGCTCCTCTGCAAGGTAAAGATCTGGATGGGAAGACGAAGGAAAGATGAAAGGTTCCCTAGCCAGCTGTGCATGTGGGGGGGGTCAGGGACCCCAGTCAGGGGGACAAGCACTCCCCAGAGAGTCCGGGACGGGACAAACCTCAGATCCCCACGTCTCCTTACCCTGGCTGATCAGATGCCTGGACCTGGTGACCGACATCACCCCAGGACCCTGCCACCTGCCATTCCCTCCCAAGATGCGGCCATGTGTACCCACACACGTGAGGACAAAAGGTGGTTCAGCACGGGCAGTGGGCTTTCAGCCCACCACTGCCTCAGTTTCCCTGGCCAAACAAGAGGGATGACAACACTGGTTTCAAAGGCTGGGGCAGGAGCATGTGAGGAGAGGCTGAGTCCGAGCGCACGGCAGCCAGGAGACGCCAGATCCATTTCTGCCCCCCTTGGGGGGCAGGGGTGTGAGAACCCCATGACTATGCACACTTTGGAGTTAATACGCCTGGAACACATTTCTGGGCAGAGTCTGCACATTCCACTGGATTATCAAAGGGGTCCGTGACCCAGGGAGAAAAGGGTTAGAAATGCCCACCCAGCATCTCTTGCTTCCTTGAGGTCATGCGCTGCTGTGAAGGACCCCACAGAGCTGAGCTCCAGTCCCGTGACTCAGCGTGACTTGCCCCGGTGGCCGGAGCACGCCCGTGTCTGGGCTGTCGTCGGCACTGAGCTCACAGCTTGTGACTCTGGGGTCGCCAGCAACTTGGAAACACCCTGAACCAGGCGATACTGTGCTGGACACATCGTGTAGGCAGCCCACACGCCCAGGAGGGGTCACCGCCTGTGGCTGATGGAGAAGAGCTGGCCAACTAGAAAACTGGGGGGTACAGCCATGGCCTCCTCTCCCCCTCTGGTCATTACCTCAACTGACTTAGCCTCACATCAGCCAGCCCCGACCCACAGCCAGCCAAAACCGTTCCTGATCTGTGCCCCTCACCTACGGGACAGCCAATCTGCCCCTGGGGTGGGAAGGGGCTACTTCCTGTGGGACAGGCATGTCTCGGCTCAGACCCCAGCCCGAGAGGGAGACAGCCGCATTCACCTCTGGCTCTTCCTGCAATTCTCTTGCCATTCTCTCTCTCCCTCCTGCTCTTTGCTAAACTGGAAAAGAACAAGTTCTCGGGCAGCTCAAGATGCGAACGGTAACAGCAGACAGGGTGGTGTTGAGAATAAATGCCAGCCACCACGTGGCCGGGACCCCGTGCGCCGTGCTCGATGAACACGCCGTGGCCGAGAGTCCTCGCGTTTACCCGGGCAGAGCCGTGACCAGCTCCCACTCCACGGATGTGGAAACTGTGCTGAGAGCCCCAAGCGAATTTCTTGAAGCAGGACCCTGGTCTGTTCCCACGCAGAGCGCATGCGCTACCTGACACCAGGTGGAAAACATCTCAGGTCACAGGACCGCGGAGGCACACTGACCCTCACCTCACACAGATTTGCCCGAGCCAGGGGCATGGTGCGGGACTAACCCACCTGAGGGGAGTCTTGGCCAACCCCGTGTGTCTCCCACGAGAAGGCAGAAGGAAGTGCCCTCCAGACCCCACAAAGGGCCACCACCCTGAAGGGGGCCCCGAGTTCTGTAAGCACCTGGCGAGTCCAAGCTGTCCCAGTGGGCCAGTCTCACCCACTCCAACAGGGAGGGGGGAGAGGAGGGTAGGCCCCCAGCAGTCTGCAGCCCCTGGCCCGACACCTGTGTCTGGGGTAGGAGTGACCACATTGCAGCAGAGGGAGAAGTGGCCCTTTCAGACCCTTCTAAGAGCCCCTCTCTTGACACAAAGGACCCAGGCAGGTTTCTGGACTTGGGCCAACTCGTACTTTGTGTTCCTAGCGCGGGCCTCTCCAGAGGCCGATGGACCCATTTTACAGAGAAAGCTGGCCCAGGAAGGCTGGGTACGCTGCCCGAGGCAAACTGAGGCTGGTGAGAATCTCAACTCCAGTCCGAGTGACTTCTGCCCAGAAGTAAAAGCCAGTGTCATTGTACTTTCAAGCAAACGCTACCAAGTTTTGGCTTAGCGGAACGTAAGGCTGGTCTCACGCCAGATCCCACACGGCCATCAGGACTTACAGAGCGAGTTTCTCTCACCTTTACGTGCACGGAGAAACCCCAGAGCCACACTAGACAAGGGCCCCATAGTGATCATTTCGGTCAGACCAATAAGAAAAGGGCTTTGTTCCCATAGATATCACCGGCAGGACCATACCAAGCACCAAAGGCGACCTGTTTCAGAACAGCCTTTTTTAGGAAGCAGAAACTGTGGTGGATTATGTCCAGGGCACTGAAAAGACCAACCAGCAAAACTGAGAACTTTGCTCAAGCACCCACGACACACCGCTGGAAGGGGTGGACCACTGGGCCCTCCCAAGGGGCGCTGTGGAGCCGGGGGCTGCACCACTGTGGGGATGGGCTCGAGTCGGAGTGCAAAACAGAACACCTTTCCCTTTCTTGGGGAGAAATTCTAGAACCCAGCCATTGTGGGATACCTGGATGGCACTCAAACTGTCTGTGACTCTTCACGGCCTTCTCGGATGCCCCTGCAAGGGCGGGCCTGCCTCCCTTGAAACCCAGAGCTTTTCTCCACGCTCAGTTCAGAGCAGCCTGCGCTGGGCAGCTCTGACTTCTGGGAGCCTGGGACCAGCCCTTGTCCCTTTCCAGAGAGTGAGGCTCTAGACTAGTGCTCCTCCTGGGAGGGACAGAGTCCCTTTCTGTAACTGGAAATCCTCTTCCTATCAGAGAAAGCCACCCACACCTAGGCACACGTAACACACTCCCAGGGAGGTTCAGGGAAGAAGAGCCACAAAGGCTGATCGGCCCACGGAAAACATCACCCCCACTCACAACTCACACTGGCAGGGGTGCCTTCAACAGCACTCCTGGCCAGGCCCAGCAGTGCCACAGTGCCGTGGGGCGGGAGGGGGGAGGGGGAGAGGTGTGTGTGGGGGGGACCCACCGCAGTCCCTTTGCAATCTATCTACTTGAACCTGAAAGTTTAAAAAGGGACTTATTTCTAAAGACTAGAGAGAAAACAGGCCTTTAAAGACATTATCTGGGCGCCTGGGTGGCTCAGTTGGTTGAGCACCTGCCTTCGGCTTGGGTTATGGTCTCAGAGTCCTGGGATAGAGCCCCACATGGACTCTCTGCTCAGCGGGAAGCCTGCTTCTCCCTCTCCCTCTGCCCCTACCCCTGCTTGTGCACGTGCTCTCTCTCACAAATAAATAAATAAAATCTTTAAAAAAAGATAGACATTACCTGTTTCACTACATAGTGGGCCCAAACATTAAATCATATTGTAATACGATTATTATATCTTAAGAAGTCCTTTTGCCTTTAGAGGGGCTTTTCCTTTCTCAGACCTATGTGTCGTCCCATAAAACCCTCATCTCAAAGCCCCACCAGAAACCACAGGTCTTCCTGTCCTCAAGCAGACTGACCTCCTACATTTAGACAAAAAAAATTTTTTTTTTTTTTAAGCTGAGATCCACCTCGTGAGACCGCCCCAAAAAAGGCGAATAACGCTCCTTCACCCGGCGTGGCTGCTCTGTTCAGGGTCTTGGGAAAGCGTGTGATGTCAGGAGGCCAAGCAGAGCTGCCCTGGGTTTTGCCTTCTGGACTCACCACTTTGTGAAATGTGCCTGTCCCCTCACTACAGTGTGGCTCGTGCAGGAACCTTGGTCCACACACACCATAATCCCCACAGCACCAGCAAGGCACTGCCAATCAGAAGCCACTCCTAGTAACTGCACAGTCCCCGAGTTTCGAGGCCAGGACCCCCACCCTGAACGTAGCCCTGCTGGCTCTGGACCTATATGCACTATTAACATCCAGGCAAATCCTCACATCAGGTGGCAGCTCTGAAAACAGGACGCTTCCACCCTGCAAGGCTCCTTAGAAGTTGGCCAAGGGGTAGGTGTAAAAAGTGCCAACGGCCAAAAAAAGAGAAGAAAATCACATGACGTTTGGTACAAACGATTTTTTTCTGAAATCCCACCAGAAAACTGTTTTGGCAAAGCACTCATAGTTCACCAGGACCGTATCCACCAGAATAACGCAGACCATGCCCATCATCGGGAAGATGACCAGGGGCTGTTTTCCAGCACAACTGGGGGCCCCCGAAACCCACCCTCCACCCCCAACACACACACATTCAATTTGCAGCCAACCACCCCTCTGTAACCACTCTTGACACTGCTGCCCAAATGAGCACCACAGGATTCTGTTAGTACTGGTTTTGTGTGAGCTAGCCTCTGCTGATTCCTGATAAGCCGGTTTCGAGCGCAGAAACGAATGATTTTTTTTTTTCCCTTTAACTACAATTTCTGTCTGAGCAGTCAGCCCTGGGAACCTCAAACAGGAAATGCGCTTTTTGGACACCGTGCGGACGCTCAGATTATGAATGGATGAGGTGAGGAAGTGGGACACGCACACCCCGCCCTCCGCCCTCCCCGAGACCTAGGGCAGGGGCCCCCTGCTGACGCACCGCCGAATTCCCAAGATGAGGTGGCCACGAATGAATGAGACCCACGTGCGTTCCGCGGGGACCGGCCCGCCCGCGGCTCGGGGCCCACCCCCCGCAAGCCCGGGTCGGTACTCACGCACGCAGAGGCAGGCCACGAGCTTGGCGGCCTCCTCGGGCACCGGGCAGCTGGGGAAGAGCGGCTTGAGCAGGTAGGTGGCGAAGACCAGCGCCACGATGTACTGCGAAGACGGCCGGATGATGAGCAGCTCGATCCAGAGCTTGAGGAAGGCGGGCAGCGAGCCGTACACCTCGAGCATGTAGGCGTAGTCGCCCCCCGACTTGGTGATGGTGGTCCCCAGCTCCGCGTAGCAGAGCGCGCCCACGATGGAGAAGACCCCGCACACGGCCCACACCACCAGCGCCAGTCCGGGCGAGCCCGCCTCCTTGAGCACGCCGGTGGGCGTCACGAAGATGCCCGAACCAATGATCGTGCCCACGATTATGGCCACGCCGTTGAAGAGCGTGATGCTCCGCTGCAGGGTCACGCCCTCGGCGCCCTCGGCGCCCTCCCCGCCGTCCGCGCGCCGCGTCGCCAGCATCTGCTCCCGCGCCTGCCGCTCCTCCTCCTCGGCCGCCGCGGGGGCCGCGGACACGCGCCGCTTCGGGCCGGTGCCTGCCATGCCGCCGCCGCCGCCGCCGCCGCCGGACCACACCACGAGGCGCGCGGCCGCCACGGAGCGACTCCCGCCCGGCACGCCCCGGCTCCCAGCGCGGCTGCCGGCCGCTGCGTCAGGCCGCACCGCGCGCGCCGGCTTTATAGGCCGCCGCAGGCCCCGCCCCGCGACGCCGTGTCCCCTCCTTTTGGCGGCGCCGGCTGCGCCCCGCCCCGTCCGGGGCCCGTGCGGGGCCCGCAAGCACCTGCTATATATAGGGCCGCCCCCCGACCCCGCGGCCCGGCGCCCCGGACCCAGGCTGGGAGCTGGGGTGCCTGCCTGCCTGGCCCGTGCCAGGGCGCTCAGGCCCGGCGGGGGCGCTGGGCCGGGGTGATCACCCCACCCCTCGACCTGGTCGGCTCCTCCTGCCGACCTGGGAGGTCTCCAGCTTGGGCCTGGGGTGTACTAAGTCACAGTCTGAGGCCCCGTCCTGAGTCCCTTTCTGGGCCGATTACCATTTTATCCTGCGGGGACTCTCCATGCCAAAGAGCAGACTTCAGGGGCAGAGCTCTAGAAGCAGCGACCTAGACTTGGGGAAACCAGAAATCTGCATAAGCTCACTTGTATTGACTTCATGGGGGATGCCTGGAAGGAGCCCCCGGAGGACCCTGCCCCCAAATCCGGCAGGAGTTGAAAAGAAGGCCCTCTCAGGATGGATACGGTGTGTCTCAAGGAAGGCGATCAGGTGGCAGTGTTCTAAGGCAAGGTCCCAAGCACCTCACCTGCTCTCACACAGCAGACATCTGCAAGGGTGTGTCCCCCAGGGCTGGGCACTGCCCTGGACTCCAGGCACCTGACCGGGAGGGCGTCCTCCAACAACAAAAGAGAGCTGGCCAATAATCACACATGGACCTGTAATGAGCCAACTGCCAAGACCTGGAATGCCGGGTGGAGGAGACAGACCCATCTAGTTTAGCTGTCCCGGGGCGGGAATTCATGAGGGAGGCAGAGGGCCCCACACGTGCACGGGGCCGCGCACAGGTGACGGGAGTGCAGGGCTCCTGAGAAGATGCAGGAGACCCTCCTGAGCTGGGTTCTGACACCAAGGTGCCCCAGGATCCCAGGGTCCCACTGTTACGCAACATTGTCGATTGGTTTCCGTGTGATAATGTACTCAATTTCCTCTTGCAAATCTGCTCTGGACATACTTGTGTCTCTGAGTTCTCCACCAAGTTGAAAGTAGAAAATAGAAATGAGAAAATACCCAAAAATCCGACTCTAAAATATTAGCAAAGAGTGCCATCTACCGGTGGTTCTCTTTAGTCCTCAAGGAGCTATTTGTCCTACAGATTTAAGGCGGCCGCTCACTGGGCAGCTTTTCTGCGCCAACCAGCCCTAGTTTCTAATTTATTAAAAGCTGTGACCTTTATTTTCATGAGGACTGGTGGGGAGAATATCTTGAACATTTTTCTATAGAGGAAAAGTTCTCGGCAGTTTCTGCCAAAAGCCTTAAAGGGTCATGCCCTCTACTTAGTTATCCCACTTCTGGGAATTTCTCTAAGGAAGTAAGGGGTGGGCTGTATTTTGGCTACATGGTTGTTTACTATGGCTTTTAAACGTAATGGCCAGCACTGGAAATAAACCAAACAGCCGACGGACTTGCTTTGGCAAACGTGGTGGTATCCAGACGGTCGGTGGAACATACAGGGGAACTGTGGAACATCAGGATGTGAGACAGTATTCTCCTGGCACAATCTAGTCTTGATTTATTGAAGAGAAGGATGGCATGTAACATTCCAAAGCCCCATTTGGCAGACTCTTGATGTGCTCTGGCTAAACGGGGTCTCCCCTTCTATTTTTCCAAGACCTGGGAAACCTGCCGTTTTGGAGGAAGAGCGGTTCCTGTTTCTCAGGTAGAGGGTGTAACCAGGCCTCAAGGCCAGTGCCTCTCCTGGGAAGGAACGTTTCCCAGGGCCTCTTGGAACAGGGAGGATTGGCCTTGAAGAGGCGGGACCGCTCTGTAGGAAGGCGTACCCTGTGCTTCAGGGGGGCAGAGCGGTATCTGTTGTGGGGCTAGCAAATCACGACCCCTCTTAGGCGGCCTTTCTCTCTCTCCTGTTTGGAGTCCCAGAGGCTCTGGGGCCAATCTGGGCGGAAGAGAACCCATCGCAAGCCCCCCAGCTGCTGGAAGATGGGCTGGACGTTGGGCCGGTGTCGTGGCCGCTCTGCACACTCTTCCTGCTCTCTGAGTGCTGTCCTGTCATCTCCAGAGCGGCCCCGGGGTTCAGGGTCCTGGCGGCAAGATGCGGGGTGCAGGAAATGGGAAGTGGGGGAGGACGAGGGAGGGGCAAAGGGAGTCTGAAGACACAGACTCAGAGGTGTCGGTGCTGGCCATGGTGTGGTCGGCAAGGGACCCGAGTTAACAAGGCGGGTAACTATGTGGGGGGACGGGTGCGAGGTAGACTCGCCGTGGGGTCGCTCAGCCGCATATACAAACCACGAAACATTACGCGCGGTGCGCCTGAAAGTAACACAATGTACCCATCAATCCTCTCTCCGTAAACCTTGGGGCGGGGGGGACACAGGGGGAATTTCACGGCAGCAGCGTAATCCTCGGGCTTCGACTCAGGCTCCTGCGCCCACCCCTGGCCCCATGTCCTTGGGGCCACCAGCTCAAGGACCTGGGCAAATCCAGCCCCTCTCTGGGCCTGGGTTTCCCGGGCTCCACGTGGGGAATCATCGCTCCCAGTACAGAGGAGTACCGAGAACAGTGTCGTCCCGGAACCACTCTGTCAGTAGTGATCACCGGTAGGGGTGATGGTGTCTATAAAACGGCAGATTTGATGAATTGAGCCCCGATGTGCTGAGAGCAGCCTCCCCCTGGTGTGCGTGCGAGCGTGTGTGCGTGTTACGTGCGACGTTTTCTTCTATTTCCCTGTCGTTTCTACACTTTCCACAGCGAGCATACACTTCTTCCTCGTTCTCAGTCTCTCTAAAGGTCCCATGTCCCAGAGCCCCAAGGTTGGAAGGAAGCTTCCCAGGGCACACGCATGAGCGAGCGCTGCGTTCTGGCCCCCTTCCCACATCGAGCTGCCCCGAGCCTGGCTTGCGACTCCTCCCTGGGGAAGCCAGGAGTCTTCGGGAAGTTGCCCTCCTGCTCCCCTGGCTTCGTATCCGACTGCCGTTTGGGGCACACTCTGATGTTTTTGGCCTTGGGGAAGAAAAGTGTGGGCCCCTCGCCCGGGGAGAGTTGGACAGCCTCACAAACCCTCGATCACCGGAAGTGGGTTCGCTGCCTTTCACAAATATTCCGGCAGTCATCGCCCGGCGAGCTTTCCTTAAAGCAAGCCTCCTGTCCCTGAAGGTAAAGAGAACTTGCAAACCACGCACACAGGGTGATTTTCTGCCTTGCTGAGAGACCCTTGGCTCCCACAGACGAGGGGCTCACTTTGTCTCCAGGGTTTAAAAGGCTTCCTTCCCACCCCGGGGGGTACTCATGGGTGCCCCCGCTTTGAGCTGCCCCAGGCAACACCTGCTGCAATGCTTGCAGCCCAGCCAGCAGCCTGGCTTGGAAAGGAACCTCCAGCCGTGTGTCTGGGCGTCACGCTGGGCCTCAGCTTCCACACGGGTAAAAGTGGGGCAGTAGTTGGGGGTAGAACGGACATAAGGGAGCCGCCCGCCCCCATGGGGTAACCTGCATTACGGCGGAGCCCTGCAAGGGGTGGGAATGAGGTGACCCTTCGTTGGCTCGGGCCCGTGAGTCTGTCTGCCGCTCCAGGGCTGTGCTTTGAATCGCCCCGCCAGCTGGTGAGGGCCTGGGCCTTTACAGCTGTATCAGATCCTTGCTCTCCTTTTGAACTTCTTTTTCCCAGGAAAGGGCAGACCCAAAAATCCCTCACTGATGTGGAAATGTGCCCCCTGTCTGCCTCTTCCCAGTCCCATGAGAAATATCTGTGTCCTTTTCACCAAGGAAGCTTCCTTTCTTTTCCTGGAAATTTGTTGGTAAAAGCCATGCTTTTGTTACGCTCAGCTGCTGGTTTTTCCTGTCCGCATGCTTGAAAAGGCAGGACGGCCCTCAGCAATATCTGAAATGAAGTTCCGTTCAGGAGCAGACCACACGTGGAGTGGTTCGCCCGGCCAGGACTTGGGGATGCTGTATGTTATTTAAGTCCTGCAGCAACATCGTGAGGCCCTGTCTGTGGCTGGAGAAATGAGGCCTAGTGTGTTCAGGAGGGGGCCGAGCCCAGCCTCAGCCGCAGGGTGGGCCTCCTACACGGGCAGCCATGTCAGCCACCTTCCAGCGCCAGATGGACGGGCTCGCGGATTCTTCTAGTTCTCGGAGAGTGTCGTTCCCGCTGCTCCTGGAGGCTCCCTGCAGGTCCGTTGTCCTCGGGCAGAATCCTCGCCCACTCTCAGGGAGAAAAGAGCTCCCGACTTCCCTTCACAGAATCCTTTTGGCTCCATTCACATGCTCAGCAAGGCCACCCAACTTTCTCAAGATCGTAGGCACAGAGATGGTCACAGTCTTCGTGGCTCCGGGTGGGACCCACAGCCCCAGGGAATTTCTGAGTAACAGCAGGGAGGTTAGAGAGATCGTGGGGCTAGGTCTGCACCAAGGGCTCAGCCAAGGGAGAAACAGAAAGCGGTCCTACCACCGGCCACTGGGCTCAGGCCTCCCTGCTCAGCGTGGTTCCCCGGTTTGGCCCCATGGGCGCACTCAGGAAGAGCGCCCGCTCTTGAGGGTTACGCAGGAGGCAGGGGCAGGGAACGGGGACGGGGCGGAGAGTTCAGGCCAGCCCACCAGTGGGGAGATGGGGAAGAAGCAGGACCACATGCGGGAATATTAGCCGCCAGCGTGAACTGTGAGGCGTCACGCTCCGTGAGAGGAGCCAGGCACGCAGGATTGCACGGTTCCCCGTACGCGGGATGTCCAGGGAAGGCAGCGTCTAGAGACAGAAGGTACATTCTCGGTTGTAGGGGGAGAGAGCGGGGGCAGGGGCAGTGACTGCTGATCGCGGGTTCTCTCCGGGGAGACAAAACGTCGTGGAACCAGATAGAGGTGGTCATTGCACCACAGTGTGAATGTGCTGAACGCCACTGAACTGTCTACTTTAAAAGGTCTAACGGGGGCGCCTGGGTGGCTCGGTCGGTTGGGCGACCGCCTTCGGCTCAGGGCATGATCCTGGAGTCCCGGGATCGAGCCCCACATCAGGCTCCCTGCTCGGCGGGGAGTCTGCTTCTCCCTCTGACCCTCTTCCCTCTCGTGCTCTCTCTCTCTCATTCTCTCTCTCTCAAATAAACAAATAAAATCTTTAAAAAAAATAAAAATAAAAGGTCTAACGGTCACTTTTATGTTACGTGAATTTTAACCTCAAGAAAAGAGAAAAGGGTGCTGGCCTGGACTTGGGGGCCCTGGGTTCAAGTGTGGCCTCTACCACTGTGGTTAATGGTGCTCCAGGCAGGGCCCCACTCAGCTTTGGAGGCTCAGTTTCTCTTTTATGAAGCAGGGCGGTGGGAGAAGCCGAGGGTGAAGCACCTCACCAGAAAGGGGATCTTCCAGGACTCACGGGGGACTGGTTCCTGGGGTGCGGGCCTCCAGTCCTGGCTTACTTTCCCAGTGTGGGCTGAGCTGGAATGTGTGTCCGAGGAAGCGTAGGCAGAAGTGGTTCTAGTGCTACCCTCACTGCGTCTTCTGCTGTGGTCACTCGTCCGGGCGTGGTCACTCGTCCAGACATGGTCACTTGTCCGGGCATGGTCACTCGTCCAGGCGTGGTCATTCGTCTGGGCGTGGCCTCAGTGGCGGGAATGTCTGTGTCAGGCAGCTGATGAGCCTCTGAAAATGCATGTCTTGCTGCCGCCACGTGTCTCCCCTCCTGCAAGCACTGACCATTTCAGAAGACCCTTCGGACCCGCCAGCAACCGGACAGCCCTACAGCCAGCTGGTGTCAACGGCCCCACCCATCTCTGGCACAGTCAATCATCAAACCATTGACCACCCAAGCCAATTGGGTCTTCCCCCTAAGAGGTCTGGGTTTGGGACTCAGGGCTTTTCCTGGGGGTTTATGCCAAAGGCCTAATGAACAAGTCAGAACACTGGTTGGACATTTTGGTCTTCGTCTGATTTCTTCATGTAGATCATATGCAACCGGTGCTGGGCTCTGTCCTGCACCTCCTTGCACAGGCTTGTTTGGGAGGTGGCCCCCACCTTTTTAAAGGGATATTAGTTGAATTGTGTCCCCCTAAAACAACAGAGAGAAGTCCTACCCCCCCACCCCAGGTCCTCAGAACGTGGCCTCATTTGGAAATAGGTGATTGCAGAGGTAACTAAGGAAGATGAAGTCATCCTGCAGCAGGGTGTCCCCAGCCCAGTGGGACTGTGTCCCTACAGGAAGACGGCACGTGAAGACCGGACACAGTGACAGTGGAGAATGGCCAAGGACCACGGGTGACCAGAGGCAGGAAGAGGGAGGACAGGTCCTCCCCAACCGGCTTCGGAGGACACATGGCTCTGATTTTGGACTCTGGGCTCCAGAACGCTGTGAGAATAAACTTCTGGTGTGGAGAGCCCCCAGCGTGTTGTGCTTTGTTGTAATAAGCCCTAAGCCGGTCCTGAGATATTATAGAAAGGGTGGACACCTGTGCCCAGGCCCCTTCTCGGACCTGGCCAGTCGTGTCGGCCCGTCAAGGGCACAGGTAGAGCTCGCCTAACTTGTCTGCGTGACATTCCCCCGGAGTCCCCATCTCACTGAGCACCCGTGGGTCCCTGTGTGTGCAGCTCCGTGGGGGGCCTGGCTCTCCCTGTGGGCACGTCTGAGCCGAGGGGGCCAAAGGCCCCAGCAGCTGGGAGAGCACGTCCGTGTAGAATCATCTTCTGGTGGAAGGAGGGACAGATGGACCGAGGCAGTGCTGTGCCAGGCAGCCTCCATGACGGGGACCTGCACGCGCAGATGTGAGCTTGCAGGGTCTCCTCCCGCCTCAGACTGGCCACCTCCAGGCCATCTCACACCCTGAGTTTGCCTCGCTCACGGAGTACAGGGGGAGGAGGTAGTTCCCAGTGGTCAGCCTGCCTCCTGCGGCCAGCTCAAGCCCACAAGAAGGAAGTGCAGGAAGAGCCGTCCTGTTCCCATCGCTAGTCCCAACCTGAGTGGACACAGACAGTGGCAGGGAGGTCTGGGCTGCCTCTGCCTCCCACCCCCGGGCAGCTAGGGGGAGTGGGGCAGCCTCGGGATGAGGTCCTGCCCGCTGGGCCCCAACACCCCCCTGGCTCCCTGAGGCCCCGGGGGCAGCACCTGCCTGCTGGGGGTCTGACCCCAGACATTTCCACCCTGTCCACGTAGCAGTGTGGCCCACACACGCATCTGTGTCACCGTACTCGGCCCTTTGGAGGTTCTAGAAGTGAGTGGGGCGTGGAAAAAGGAAAATGCCAATCAAAAGTGTAGCTCCCACACCTTGAGGCCAAGGAGGAACGATCGGAGCTGCAAGGGGTTGGCGGGGGGGGGGGTCCCTCCACCTTCTTCCCCCGACCTCCGCCCCAGACTTCTAGGCCAGCAGAGCGAACCCTGTCCTCTGAGCCGTGCATCAATGCCTTGACCTTACCCTTGACCCCCCACGTTCTCTGGCTCCCACAGCCAGGGGGCCAGAAATCACAGTGCAAATGTCTCCAGCATCCAATGCTTCCAGCCCCTGCTGCCGACGTGGTTCACCATTGGGTCTGTGTCTGGAACACGAGTGACACGGAGCCCTGGTCACCTCTAGCGTATTCCACACTTGCTTATTACATCCCGTCTCTGCACTACCTTCCCCGTTGATGCACGCCCCACTGGGGCCAGACCCTGTGCACTTTGCTGTTTTGTTCACGGACATATCCCGACTGTCTTGCACACTAACTAGTACACACTGGCTGGAGGTGTTTGATAAATGGTTGTTGGACGTTAATTGCAGGGAAGCTGTGTGTTTCCTTATGGAATCGCGGATACGGATGTAAAGCCTGAGCTATACACGTGCTGTTTGATGTCTGTATCTTTGATTTGTGTTTATATGTTCAGGGACCTGGAACACCTGTAGGGCGGCCCCCTCTGAATTTCCAGAATTTAGCAAAAGGATCAGAAGATTTCACTTTACTTTAAAATAGTTTCCCTATTTCAATGCTACTAAGAAAAAAAAAATTCACAAACTGACACAGGAAATTCTGATACAGTATAATCTTGACATTGAAAAAATACACAGCCTTAATCTTCAGTGCAACAGTCGGTGAACGTATCTTAAGTATGACGGAAACAGAAGAGCTTTTTTCCTGTTGACATCCATTCTAACATTTCCATGGACTTGGGGCCAGGCATCTCACTGCTGAGCAGCCAACATGGGCGCCCAGCCGCGTATTAGTCAATGCACGGACAGGCTGACTCTCACACTGAACTTGCTCCCACCTTGCCCTGGATTATCGGGGGAACTCATCCTACATCCTACAACCTGGCACTAAGCAGTGCCAGAGCTGAGGTGTGCCCCTTGCGAGTAGCTCTTATAAACCTGCAGAGTCCGGAGACACCTACACTCTTGGCAGCCAGGGCTTTCAGAGCTGCTCACGCAGACCCCGTGGCTCTTCCTCTGTGTTTTGGGCACAGTGGCTGCTGAGCCAAGGCCACACACACCAGGTCAGGTACAGGACTCAGAGCAGAAAGGTAGATTTGGGGAGGTGAGAATTCAGTTCCATTCTTCAGAAATCTCTGGGAGGATAATGTTCACCACCCTACACAACGCTTTCTATGGTGAGGGCCAAACACCTAGGCTACTTCATGCTGTCCATGTCTGTTCCATGCTGCTCCATGCTGCTCCTAGCTGCTCTGTGGTGCTCCATGCTGTTTATGCTGTTCTATGCTGTTCCATGTCTGTTCCATGCTGCTCCATGTCTGTTCCATGTTGCTCCATGTCTGCTCCATGCTGTTCCATGCTGCTCCGTGTCTGTTCCATGTTGCTCCATGTCTGCTCCATGCTGTTCCATGCTGCTCTGTATCTGTTCCATGCTGTTCCACAGCTTCTCCATGCTGTTCCATGCTTCTTCATGCTCTCCCTCACTTGCTTTCACACACATCAATAGGACATGCAGTAGCACAGAGAGGGTCAGTTCTCTGGGGAGGTGCCGAGGAAAGAATCACTGCGGAGGAGGCACTTGGGCTGAGCCTTGCATGATAGAAGTTTATGAGCAGAACCAGGAGGGGAAGGGCATTCCCAGGAGAGGGAACAGCATGACCCAAGGCCTGAGGCAAGAGCACGCCTGGCTGACTTGGAGAGGGCAGGTAGTACCTGAGCGTTACTGGTCGGAGTACCTCACTCAGTTTCCACAGACGAGTGTCTATTCTGGGCTGCAAGTCAGCAGGTAGATGAGGACACCACCCTTGCAGGGAAGCAAGCCGTGGACCAGGGACAGGATGAGTGCCCTGTCCAAGCACAGGGCTGGAGGGCTGCAGGGAGGGGGACAGAGAAGGGGGCTCACTAACACAGCTGTGGGGCAGCAATGCCGGCAGAGAGGACCCCCGCACTCAGAGGCCAACGCGGAAGGGAGCTTGACCTGCAGGCGTGGTAGGAGAAGAGTGGGTTAGCGGGGGCAGGGAGAGCTGGAAAGAAGGGGGGTCCTCAAGAGGCTAGTGGTGCAATCCAGCTGGGGCGCGGCAGAGACCACGGAGGACAGCGAACGGATCTAAAGCACGTGACGGACTAGGGCTGCCACCAACAGGATCCTCGGCTGTCTGGGATGCGGGGAGCAAGGGGCAGGAGCTCTGAGGGGCTCCTCAAGGCTGGCCTTAGCACTGGGGGGGAGAGGTGCCATTTACTGAGATGGCGTTGGTGGGCGCCTTCTGGCAGGAGGCCAAGCGCACAGGACGAGGAACCCTGGTGAAGGCCGAGGGCTCTGGGGGGTCTTGTGTTCCCGGTGTTTCTGCGGAGAGGTGGGGGAGCAGAGGGCAGCGGGCGGGAGAGCGGGGTGTCCAGGCCGGGGAGACGTGGGGTGAGAGGGGCCCAGACTCCTGGCTGGTGCAGACTGGGTGGGGGGGTGGGTGGGCAGGGGCAGTCCGCGAAAGGAGTGGCAGCGGGTCTTGTCCCCAGGGGCAGCACGGAGGGGATTCAGTCAGCCCTGCGGCCCACCAGGAGAGAGCCTCCCTGGTTCTCGAGTTAGGAAGGGGAGGGGAGGGAGGAAGGGACAGCAATTTGCCAGGAACCAGGCACTTCTTACACATTTGTATTTTAAAAAATGAGAAAATAACATAAAAGTACAGGGAGGAGGCTTTGAGCTTTCAAGTTTGGGCCAGAGTTTCCACAATAGGGTCCTCAGCCACAATTGTACCACACTGAGAGCCGGTCCCACAAACCCGCGGACCTTGACCTCTGCATCTGGCGGCCATTCAGGACAGGGAGTGGGAGCATCTGTGTTTGTTTTTTGTACCATTGCTTTGAGGGCTGAGAGCCACGTCTTTCCTCTTGGGGTGTTTGTGGTTTCAGTGCAACGCATCCAGGCTCGGTGTGGCTCCCGGGAGGGTCTCAGTGTCCCAGGGTTAACGCCGGCTTTTAAAAATAACTGACAAAAGAAAACACCTACCAGGAGACTTTCAAAGGCGTCCGTGCCCTCAGAGGAAAGGCTTACATCAGCATGAAACACGAGGTTGAAAGTTCTCCCACCTGCTCCTGGAATTCTGGTTGGGACACGGTGTTACCGCGTGGCGGGTAGAACCGAGCCCAGGCTCTGCTCTTCCTCTTGCAAGGCCCCTCTGCACCCCTGGGCCTTTCTCTGCCCCCAAAGTCCCCGTGGAAAGGGACGGCGCAGAGAGCCCATTCTCCAATTCCCCACATGCCTTCATTATCTGCAAGCGTGATTCTCAGAAACTGCGGGACGTCTGAGCGGTCGCCTCTTTGGCTGGAAGCGTCCATCCAAATGTGACTGCAGGGTCTGATGGCATGAGATTTTTCACTGAACGGTACAGTTCAGGACTTGATCTTTCCGATGGGAGGCGGCCCTTTTTCTTGTCTTTAACTGCACACTTCAGAGGAGGCAAGACCCCAGCCCCGCCCAGGGCCCTGGCGGACCACCTCCTGTCAGAGAGCGGCTCTCTCTCCCATCTCCGCCTCTTCCTGGGTGAGTCGTCATCGCTCAAGTGAGCCTCAGTTTCCCCATTAAAACCTGGAGGCTGTTTCCCAGAACATCCATAGAGCTTGTTAAAACAGCTAAGTGGGATGGCCGGGGTCTTGTCCCTAGCCACCCAAGCCAGTCACTTGGGAAGCTTTCTCAAACACCGCTCCCCAGAGCAAGGGAACCACAAGCTTTGGGGGTGAGGGCTGGGCCCATGTGATCGGACACGTGCTCTGCTGTTCAGTAAACTCCTCTTAATTATGAATGAAGTGACCGGAGACATGAGCTTAGACTTGGAACAGAAACATGTCCATTTTGGTGAGTTCCTCCTTGGATATCTCTTCTGACGGCTTCAAGCCAATCCTCTCAGCTAGCATCACGACCAAACTCAGCCCTCTTAAGCGTCAAAACATGTTTATTTTAAGCCATTTCTGTTGCAAACGAACGACCTGTGGCCTGATCAGTACAGAGGCGCCTTCCCTCGGAGGCGCCAGTCACCTACTGGTATAGCAAGTTTGTGATGCCCACAGAAGTGATGGACTTGACATCCCAGGTGGCCTCGTGTCCTGTCTGCAGGGCCTCAGAAACCTCAGCTCTCAAGTGGGCCGTCACGTAATATACCTGCTCCGGTCCCGTTAGAGAGCTATGCTGTCCAACATGGCGGCCCCTGGCCGGTCATGGGTGGCATTTGAATGCGAGTAATTAAAATCATGTACCGTTACAATTCCGTTCCTCAACTGCACTTAACCCAGTGTAAGTGCTCAATGGCCATGTGTATCCAAGAGCTGCCATATAGGACAATGCTATTCTGGAACATCCCAGAAAGTGCTAGAGGACAGCACGGTTCTAGAACATTCCGCCATTACAGAAAGGGCTATTGGACAGTGCAGCTCTGGGGCATTTTCAACACCCCTCCCTCTCACCCCTGCCTTCCCCCAGCACCTTTCCCAACCCATCCCCTCCCCCACCACCTCAAGAGGAGACCAGGCTCAGTGCGGTTTTGTGCCCACAGTGTGGACGGCTGCATAATGGCCCAAGGTGTCCTTGTCCTCATCCTTGGGACCTGTGGATATGTGACCTCACGTGGCAAAGGGACTTTGCAGCTGGGATGAAGGATCTGGAGGTGAGGAGATGAGCCTGGACGACGCGGGTGGGCCCCGTGGACTCACAAGGTCCTTGTAAGAGGGAGGGCGAGGGTCCAAGTCAGAGGGACGCTGTGGTGATGGAGGCAGAGGCTGGTGGCAGTGACATGCTTTGAAGGTGGTCTTAGGAGGGGCCCTGAGCCAAGGGACGGGGGCGCCTCTAGCCGTTGGGGAAGTCTGGAAACAGCCAGAAGCCTCCAGCGGGAGCCAGCCTGCCCGCACCCTGACTGTCGCTCCCTGAGACCCGTGTCTGCCCTCTGTCCTCCAGACTGTAAGGCAACAAGTGCACATTGTTGGGAGCCACTGAGTCTGGGGCAGCTGGTACGACCACCACAGGACACTCTCCCTGTGCACGAAAGCCCACCTCCCTCAAGACTCGGGCGTCGTGACACTGCCCCAGAAGACAAGAAATATTTTTGGTCTGAACCAGACTTTACACCATCCGCTTCTCCTCGACGTCCTCCCCCAGCTTCGCACCCAGGCGAACAGCCAGGCCCCCCACCCATCACCGGCACACCCAAGCTGGCTGGAGTGGAGGTGCCTCGGTGGGCTCTGTGGGCGCCCCGGAGGGCCTGTGGGGCTGCCTCTGGACGAGGCATTGTAACAGCTCACCGTGAGGGTGAGCTTTCCCAGCAAAGATGGTGTGTAAGGAGGTCGGGGTGCTTTCTCTGCAGTGGAGGCCAGAGCCTCGAATCGCCCAAAGCCAGACTGCAAATTGTGGAAACACCACGGGAGGCTCTGAGATTGGGGAAAAATAAAAATCTCTGCCAAGACAAACCACATCCGTATCATACGTTCTCTTTGATTTGAGATGCTATTTGTGGCCTGTAGGGAGTCTATTTATTCTTTATCTCCCCGAAATGAAATGGAGGGTTTTTTTGTTTTTTTTGTTTTTTTTGTTTTTGTTTTTGCTGCACCTCGGTGGATTCCATATTTTCCGCGTGGGGATGGGGCCGTGGTCTGTCTGTCCGTCCCCGGACTCTGAATGCCCGACACAGGCAGGTCGTCTCCACATTCTTCACATTTCCAGAGAAAAAGATAATCTTAGTTTTTAAAATGTAAACAAGTAATACCTACTTACTTTGCGGGGGGAAGACCATTTAGGGGAGGAAGAGGAAGAAAACATGCAATGCGTATGTGCCACGTCTCACTGTGCGCCGGGCAGAAAGGTAATGTTGGGAGACAACACGATGGGTTGTTCGTAGCTTTGCATCACCACCAGAGGGGAATATTCGTGATGCTGTGAGAATAAAAATGCTATTATCAATCAGGATGTTCCTCAGCCTCACAAAGGAAGAAAGCTCTAACACAAGCTTTAGGATGGGTGAACGTCGGGGACGTGGCGCTAAGTGAAAGAAGCCAGTCACAAAAGCCCAAATATTATAACGGTTCCACTTATGTTTTATTGTAGCGCCGTCAAAATCGCGGAGACAGACGCTTGAATCCGGGCTGCCGGGGGCTGGGGGCGGGCGTGGGCAGGGAGCGCGCACTGGGGGGTGGGGTGGGGTGGGGTGGGGGGCAGAGTTCCAGTTCTGCAAGATTCAGAGAGCTCTGGGGCCGAGCGGTGGGACGGCTGCACACCATCACGAACGCAATAAATGCCACAGACGCGTTCACTTGGAAATGGGTAAAATGGTAATTTATGTGATGAGTGTTTCATTACAATTAAAAAAAAAAAAAAGGCAGAACGACCACAACTAAATGGCACCGGGTCCTGAGCGCACATTGGAAACCCCCTCGGCCATGAAGCCGGAGCGGGGGCTCGAGCCGGGGATCGCAGGCGGCCTCAGGGGCCGGGACGGGCCAGGAAGCCGCGGTTTCCTGCCAGCCCCCCGACGCCTTCCAACTGGGCTTCTAGAACTGTGAAGGAACACATTGCTCTTGGGTTAGCCCCTCCAGTCTGTGGTCATCTGTCACAGCAGCCCCAGGACGCTGAGACGCCCAGGAGTCTGGAGGCGGGGAAGACGCACGTGGGTCCCCGTCCCTCGGGAAGCATGCAGGGGCCATGAGTGTGGAGAGACAGAGGGCGCCTGTCTGAGACAAGGAAGCGTGGGCGGGTGGCCCGGGTCAGCGGGGGCTTGCTCGGGCACTGCCATGGGCGCCGAGATACCCCGTGTCCCCACATTTCCGTTCCCTACCCTACTGAGGCTTCTTTGAAGTAGTTTCTTTTCCCCGCAACTGTGATGCACAATGACTGAAACAATGATCTCTTTCTCTCTTTTTAGTGTCAGAGGCGACATCCACTCGGATGCCCCCTTCCGCAGCCCGGAAGGATGAACGGACCTTCCGGTTCATCAGGGGTTGAAGTGGACGGTAGTTGTCCACCATCGAATGCTCTTCTTCACCGAGCGCCGAAGACAGGAGCGTGCGAAAGGCAGCCAGCTGCAACGGAGAGCAACCAGAGTGGGCCGGGTGCAGGTACGGAGAGAACCAGCTCCCAGACGGCCCTCCTGCCGTGCACACTCGCGCTCCGCCCCACCCCTGCCCACACACTGAATCAGGGATGGCTGCGCACGGCCGGCACAAGGTGGCGGAGGGGACGGCCAAGCTCGGTCAGAAGAGGCATCGAAGCTTCCGCCTTGGTTTCCAGCGTCCTTGCCCTGGAGAAGTCAGCCGCTGTGTAGTAAGGACTGCCAAGCGGCCTCCATGAGAGGAGCCGAGGCGCTTGCCAGCCGCCGAGTGAGCCTCCAGCCTGGCTCAAGCTTTCAGAGCCCACAGGACTTCTGACTGCAACGCTGCGAGCGATCCCAAGCCAGAACCACCCCGTACTCTGACCCCCGGCAACGCAGGGGGATACTAACGGTGATCGTTTCCTTACGCCTCTACCGTTGGGAGTTGCCATGCGGCAACAGTCAACGAACACCTATAACGTAAAACCTAAGCGAGTACATACAACAGGAAGTAACATTTGACTCGCTTCTCACTGAAGGAGCTAAAAGTCCATTTTGATCACCTCATTTGTTCTCCGAATACACTGAAGAGCTCTGCAAGGATCACTCCCATGTTCGATGACCTATGGAGCTGGGGTTGTGTCTACACAGTGACCATGTGTGGAGCAAGCTGGCAGCTGCCCCCAGAGTCATGGAGGGCACGGAGGACCCAGGCTCCCGGGGCTCAGGCACAGGATGTCCTGCACCTGCTGTTGGCTTGCTCAGGAAGGCAGCTTCTCTCCCCTCCTCCACCCACCCCCTATCCCCCCACCCTGCAGCGGTGCATGCACCACCCCCCCAGTTCCTCTGCTCGGGGTAAGGGGCTTCTGCTCTGCATTGCTGTTTAATACTCACCCCCATCTTAAAAGAATTAGCTCGTGTTTCTATTTCCTCCCAGACGGCAGTGTGCAGAGACTGTTCTCGATGGACCTCATCACTGCATCTGCTGCTACCCATCTCCCACCCTCTTCGGCAGCAATACCCGACATGCATGGGTGCTCATTACGTGTGTGCTGAGTGACAGGAGGGGTCTTGGTGACCAGGGGCCATTTTTCGACCAGGGTCCTCCTTGTGTTGCTAACAGTTCTGATTTGGGAGAAGAGTGCATCGCTCGCTCTGCCTTCCAAAGCAAACAGCGTCATTCCACGACTTTTGCACGAGAGGACGTTTGCAGAATCACGAGGCCGGAGCCTCAGAAAGAGACTGGCAGGGAAGGCCCACCCTGCACGGGGACAGGGGCCGTGGCTGCGAGCTTGCTGCGTGTCTGTCACCCCCAGACTCTGAATGCCCGACACAGACATGATGTCTCTGCATTCTTGAGATTTCCAGAGAAAAAGATACTCTAAGTTTTTTAAGTGTTAACAAGTAATATCTACTTACTCTGGGTGGGGAGGAGGAGGGGAAGACTATTTAGAAAAGGGAGAGGAAGGAAGTCAGAAGGAGCGCAGGCATCCCTGGACATCCAGGGTTAAATTTCTGGTGTAAGTGTGCGTGCCAGACTAGGGCATTACTCTGTGAGCACTCGCTCGCCTCCTCCCCGCCCCGTGGGCCTCAGCCACTGGGACGTGCTGTGGCCAGCAGCTGAGAGCATGTGGGCTCTGCTGGTCTTCTGCGTTTCTGTCATGCACCACGGACCCAGCTCTGGGCAGCCACTGGTCCAAGGAGCGCAAGACAACCTGGGCCCGGCCCAAACCCCAACCCCCTGCCATCCACAGCCAGCCCACGGACCCAAAGCAGGTAAAACAGATGCTCGTTAGGAGCCATTGAGTTTTGGGGTGGTTTGTTAACCCGCATTGTTGTAGCAATAGCTGACTGACCTAATCCTTCTGGAATTTTCTCTCAACATGTATAACTTAATACAGCCCGTGAGAGAAACTCTCAGCAAACTCAATTGTTTACCGTTCTATCATCCAAAGAAGGGGGGAAAAAAGCTCCAAATCTCCTCCTCTCCTTCAGTGACCCTACTTCTTTCACGGCTTTGCAAAATTCATCGACGATACTCCTTTCTCGGCTAATTTGTTTACCTACAAATACCCACGGAGGTCCCATCATGGGGACCCACGTCCCAATTCTAACGTCACTTCTGTTCTTGCTGAAGTAACTTCAGCCCGACACACACACCAGAGCAAAGCCCTGACCTTGTTCAGCCATTTGTCATCAGGGAGACTTGCTGCGCCTGCATTCGAAACCGCTGAAGATTAAGACAGAGCCGGTGTTACAGTTCGCCTAGCTCCTCTTTAGCTGGAGAATCCAAACCACACCGGACAACGAAACCCGTGACGCACGCTCACAGTGTCTCGGTGGCCCTGAACAGGACTTGAGCCCTCAGGCCCTTCCCCCCACGCCGGTTCGGGCGCAGCTCACCTGGCTCTGAGCCACTTCGACAGGCTGCTTCTGGATGATCCAGGTGACCGACTCGCTGAGCGGAGGCGTGGTGAGGGAGCCCGGGTAGGTCCAGTAGTCCCGACAGGCAGGCAGGAGACGGGCGGGCTGGAAGGGGCCCACGGCAGCCCGTGCGCCCTGAGAGACCAAGACCGCAGGTGGCGTCGGGTCTCAGGCAGAGACGGTGGCGGTGGGGGGAGGGGGGGGGTGCTGGCAGGAAGGGGATGGTGCCCCATGTTTGTCCCAGCGACCAGGCCTTCATGGGACAAGTTCGGTCCTGGGATAAAGGTGGTGAGGCCGCAGTTGTCACATTTGGAAGCAGAGCAAAGAAAATGTGACCCTCCCGGGCAGAGCAGCGATGCCCACCAAAGGCTTACACGTTTCCTTTCTGAGTTTTTCGTGTTTGCATACCTCCGCTGTGAAAACAGGACATTTTTGAAAACAATGGTAAAATAACCCACGTAACATGAAATTGACCATCCTAACCATGTTTAAGCACAGAGTTCTGTGGCTCTAAGGACGTTCACGCGGTGCGACCACCACCACCACCCATCCCCAGGACGTTCCTGTCTTCCCGAGCAAACTCTGTGCTCATTAGGCACCCCCTCCCCTGTCCTACCCCCGGTGCCAGCACCGGCCCCCACCATCTACTTCCCGTCCCTGTGGATCTGAGTCCTCCGGGGACCTCTGTGAGCAGAACCGCGCAGCGTTGGTCCCATTGTGACGGGCCGACCTCACTCTGCACAGTCCTCTCCAGGCCCATCCACGCTGCGGCAGGTGTCAGAATAGCCTTCCCAACACTCCACTGCATGGATCAACTGCATTTTGCTCATCCGTTCATCCCAAAACAGACGCTTGCCCCTCTGGCCTATTGTGAGGGATGCTTTTGTGAACATGAGGCACCCATGTCTCTTCAAGACCTTGCTTTCAGTTACTTGGGGGACATATCCAGAAGGGCATGTACCGGATCCCACGGTAATTCTGTGTTTAAGTTTTGAGGAATCACCGGACTGTTTCCCACAAGGGCTGCCCCAGAAAATATTACTCTTTCTAGACAGTTGGTGTTCTCTTTGAAGCAGGCCGCCCTGACCATTATGCCAGGATTCTCCCTCTCTGGACGCTGTTCTCGACCACCAAGCACCAAGCTCCCTGTGCTGCAGCCGAGGGGGGCTCGTGTCAGCGCCTCCCCCACGTGGGAGCCTCTGGTCAGAATCTGTGCCTATTGGCTTTCCAGCCTTCATCAAAGGATCGGGCACAGCTGCCTCTCTGCGTTCCGGGGGTCATGGATGGGGCACCTCCTTCATTCATTCACCCACAGCTACGTGGGGCACCCCGACTCTATGCTGGGCACGGGGGGGACGGTGGCAGGAGGAGACCGGGAGGACAAACTACCCACATTCACGGGACTCACTTTTTACCAGAGAAAAGCAGAGCACACGCAAAATAAGTAAGTGAAATATCAAGTCGTTCCAAGCACAGTAAGCATGATGGAGGAAATTTAAGTAGGGCAGTGGGATCAGAAATGCTGGGGGGGGGTTAGCGGTTGGCGTGTTAAGAGGGGATGGTTCTCAAGGCCTCATAGAGGACACGTTTGAGTGAAGACTTGGAAGGGCTAAAGGAAGTTTCTAGGGGGAAGAGCCTTCCAGAGAGTGGGCAGAGCCAGTGCAAAGGCCCTGAGGCAGGGTGTGGCCTGAAGGGCTTGAGGAATAGCACAGAGGCCACCTGGCTGGAAGGAGTGAGTGAGAAACCAAAGCAGTAAAGCGGTGGAGGGCAGGGAGCCTGCAGAAAGGGACCCCCCCCCCCCCGCTTCTGCCCAGGACTAGGGAATCCCTGAAGAAATCCACCAGCAGGGGCAGGAGTCCCAGGGCTGCAATCTGGTTGCCACTCAGCACAGTGCCGGGTGAGGGAAGGGTGCAGACAAAGGAGGACCTATTGGTTCTCCAGCTGGGGGCCCTCCAGCAGGCTTTTGCTCAGTGACGGAAGGATCTCTTGGGGTCCCTTGGGTTGGCAGGCTCAGGACCATGGTCCCTGCTGCTCTGGAAAGCCAGGGAGACCAAGGCCGAGGGCACAGCCCTGGGAGCAACGCCACGCTAGCCAGCGCCGAGGTACCGGAGCTGTAGCCCCGGGCGGCACTGTGGGAGGGTGTCCAGGCACGGGGCGGACACACTTGTCCCCAGACCCTGCGTCTGAAGGCACAGTTCCTCTGTGGGGGGCGTGTCGGAACTCCCAGTCCCTCTCGAGGCTGATGACGTCACCCTGTGTGCTCTGGTGACGTCGTGAAGGAAGCAGGTCACAGGTGCACTTGGGACAAAATGCAAGAAGTGTGCAAGAAGCACCGTGGCAAATCCACACACCTCCCCCTCCCCCGAAGGGGCTTCCGAGGCTGTGACTGTGAGGTTTCAGATCCACCCACAAGAGGTGTCTCTACTTTATTAAAGAGGAATGTTGGGGTACGTAGACGGGACTTTCTCAAAGCGGTAGAGCCCAGACGCTGCGGGAGCCTGCCCCACCCCGAGGCTGGCTGTCCCTCCTTCCCTGGGGCTGCAGGGGTGGGGGTAAAGGCGGCGGCTTGTGTGGAGGGCCGGCTGGATGCACCCACCACCACTTTCCCGCCAATTAAAGTTTTGGGAGGATCCGTGACGACACATGTGTCAGAACCGCAGAACGGTAGGCCACAGAGATGGTGTCTAACGTTGCCAATGTAAAGAATGGCTCCGGACGTTGGGGGCACCCAGCATGGGGCGCAGAGAAGGGCCACTGAGTCTAACGGGACCCCATCCCCCCGGCCCGGGAGGCACAGACGCCCACCCTGCAAGCTGGACCTTTTGTGTCCTAGGCGCTCACCCTTCTTTCTCAGGTTGGGAAGCTGAGGCCAAAGACGAGCGTCAGGCCCAGAAGCGAGGCCCAGGCACCTTCCCTGACACCCAGACGGCCCTGGGGAGCCAGACGCGCTCCAGAGCTTCCGCGGAAGGAAAACAGACCCCAGAGTAAACAGCCCCTCGCGGCCAGGTCCTTCCCTTCCCACCAAGAGGTGGAGGCCACACCGTGTGGGAGGTGGACGCCCGGGGAAAACATCCTCAGTTTACTCTGGCTGCAGACCAGTGGGGGAGAGGATGCTCCCAGCACCTTGACCTTGGGAAGTTCCTGAGCCTGTGGACGGGGCAGCAGGGGGTGATCTGGTCTCGGTCCCACGGGGCCAGCCCCAAGGTCAACATCAAAGGGAACACACTGCCCACATCAAACAGACCCCGTGAAGCCGCCGAGGAAGGGCTGGCCCCCTGCTTTCATCTGGAGCCACTTGGGCCATTGTTGCGACAGGTCCGGGCCCATCCGTCCACGTCCAGGGACCACCAGGACTCCTCGCATCCTGCAATTCTTTTGTTTGGTACTGAACAAATAAACTACATTTCTTAGGAATTTCCATGTGTCCATCAAAGTCCTTTCTCAGCTCATGTTGGAGGAAAGCTGCATTGTTGTCCTTGTCTTTTTGAGCTGAGCTTAGTGCAGCAAGGTGCACCAGGGAAGCTGAGCGAAGACGCCCTCGCGGAGGGCGAGCGGGTGGGCTGGACTTTCTTCCTACCCCCGGCCTCCCTGTTCTCCTGGGGTGGGGTGACCCTGAGATCCCGCACCGGGAGTGTGGCAGGTGGCATGTGTGTGGACACTCCTAAATGAAAGATATTTACTGCAGTCGGTTTTAAAGCAAACATCATCCCTAGGAGATGTCATTGCCTGGGAGAAGTCTAAAGATTCTTTCAAGCTGATCGGTTTAAGGAAAAATACTACGTAACGAACAGTACCAGTGACAGGCGGACGTGGCAAACACCTTAAGATGCTGCCTGAGTGGCTGAATTTTGGGAAAGTCGGAGGGAGTCCAGCACCCCCACTGTACTGAGGAGGGAGGGGTCCACGGGGAGCAGGGACCCGCGGACGTCCGGGAGTGAGCCCGCTGGGGACGCGCTGGAATCAGCCCCAGGGAGTCCCAGCCCCGGACCGGGGACTCAGACCCCCTCAGCCAGACCCTTCCACCCATTAGATCTTTTGTTGTTGCCAACGAGTCATTAATCTAAGCTGTGCCCAGTGCAAACCACGCAGCTTACCTTATGCTTGATTTCCGGCAAGACTTCCACCAACTTCTGCAGTGCCTCGTGCCGGGCCCCCAGCTGCACGGCACAGACGGGAAAGGCCGGCGTGAGAAGGCAGCAGGCGGGAGGGCGAGCCCACTCCACGCTCCACGGACGGTGGTTCACCCGCTTCGCCGGGGGAGCCGCGCCCCAGCAAGCTTACCTTTAGAAACACGCCGATCACGGCCACGCCGTTCTCCCCCATTACGGCTTCTTTGTAATTTCGGTATCTCACCGAATTCCAGTGAACTAAATGCAGCTGAAAGAGAGAAGAAAGGAATTACGTTGATCACGGTGGGGCAAGACATACAGCATCTGCTCCGGCTTCCGGGCCGGACCCAGCACCCATTGCCCGGTTTTACCGGATTCAGGTGTGCCGCCTGCCTGGGGCTCCCAAACTCGGACAGAAGCCCAGACAGTAAGGGCCTGGGCGCTTCCGGCGGGAGGGAAAGGAGGCTCGGCTTCGCGGTGTGAAGCAGGACTTGGTGGCGGGATGGTGTGCTCTCGCTCAGCAATCCTTGAGCCAGCTTGCCAGATCGGCACCCAGACACTCAGTTACATTTGAATTTCAGATAAACAACGCACAGTTTTTAATGTGAGTATGCCGTCCAAATTGCATTTTCCCCCTATGTCTGTCATTCTCCTCTGAACCTCATCTATGTCTCTATTTCGCGTCCCTCCTTGGGTTTTCCTGAGCCCAAACTCGGCATCAGGATTGGCCAGCTGGCAAGGATTTAAGTGAGGGGCAGAGGACGAGCCAGGGAAACAGGGGAGGCCAGGTGCCGGGGCCTGGCTTGGGTTCCGTGTGATGGGGGCTCGTGGTCCTGCCGAGGCTGAGCTTGGCCCAGACCCAAGAAGGGGCCTGGGTGTCCGCACATCAGTCCTTTTACGGGAGGAGCTGTGCCACAGGCCTTTCTGAGCGGCGACCCAAGCCTCAAGTCCACACCGGCAGTCCAGAAAGCCCTCCAGCCTGTCGTGGTCAACGAGACCTTCCCCGTGCAGCTGCTGGGTTGTAGGGCTGGGGGGCCTCTGCCAAGGGTGTGGGGTCCACGTGTGCTACAGGTGACACCTCACTCCCAACAAACCCCAGTGCTCCCGGCCACGGGCACTGGGGCCAGCGAGGGTGGCCTGGCCTCTCCCGGCCCTTGCATGACTCACCTGGAATCCGCCCCCCTCCACTGCTGTCCCAGTGGAGTCACCCAGAAATCAAGACAGCTGGGCCCAACGCCCCAGCTGCAGGCTGCTTCCTTCAGGGACCCCACCTTCGAACTGGATTTGCCTTCCAAACCCCCGCAGGAAATGGAGGCTCCCTCATGGGCCAGAGGCACGGCCAGAACGGGCCCGGCAGCCCCTGCTCGGCTGACCCAGGGAGAGCCGCCGGGGGACCCAAGCTCCAGTCTTGTTTCTATGCAGCCGCCTCTTCTGTGAAAGCATCTGCTCATGGAAAACCACGTGCAGACATACAGTTACCAAGACAGAAGGTATGCTGCCAGAGGAGAAAGAGCGTATCACAAGCCCTGCTCCTTGACTTTTGTGTTATTTGTAAACATGTGCACACTTATAACAACAGGTGTAACTTCCTGTTTATACACTGTCCCCAGAGGTCACCTCTGGGTGTGAGATTACAGGTGGTGTTCATGTTTTAGTGTGACTGGATCCTAGCTCTATTTTAACGGTAGCTTCCATAACAATGGCAGCGAAAAGTTAGGACAAAAATCGTCCATAACTTGAAATGCCTCAGGAGGTCAGGTGGTCGGTGGGTGGACGGAGGGACGGGTGGGCGGACAGGGGAGTGAGAAAGTGAATGTGGCAAACTGTTAACCATCACATCTGGGTGGCAGCCTCACAGGATGTCACGGAACAGTTCTTCCAGGGTTTTTTTTTTTTTTTTTTTTTGTATGTTGGAAAAATTTCGTAATAAAATATTGGGAGAAGTCTATAAACACCACTTACTGCCCCCCCCCAAGCTGCAAACACCAACTCCTACATTCATCCCTACCGATTTTCTCTACAGAATCCCATTTTGGAATGATGCAAGCATCTCGTCGCTTCAAGAAGATGATCTCTGTTGTAAGGATTTTCAGATCTCTGTCGGAGGCCCCGAGTTCCTCGAAGGACCGGAAGCTTCTAAGTCCATAATCGATCAGCAGCGGGCACGTGGCTGAGGGAGTGGCTCTTGAATCCCAGCTGCTGACCTGGGCAAGTCCCAGAGCCACTTAGAACCTCGGTCTCTCCTTCTGTTGGACGGAAGCGTGAACGGTACCCTGGTCTTAGGACAGCTGTGTGATTGAATGGGTAGGGCGACCCACGGCTCCGGTTTGAGCCCCGAGAGTCCAGTGTCCCGGGAATGCTCCCTTCCTGGGCAACCAGGCTGGCCGGTTACCCTACGCGCCAGCCCAGGCCGTAGAAAGCACCCACGGCGTAGCGGCTGCTGGGATGGCGTCTACCGACCTCTGCCGGGTACCCGCGGTCGTCCACCGTGTGCTCTGAGCCCCGCTCGTTGGCCGCTCCCCAGTGGAAATGGAACTGCTTTAGTCTGTAGAGGTTTTCCAAGGGGCCACCGCTGATCCCTGGAAAACGAAACCAGAGGAACCCGTGTGTTAGTTTGTCTATTTGTCGGACTGCCTTTTGCTGTGACAGCGCCTACCTACACGGAGGTCACACAAGTGTCCTCCCGAGAGATCGACATCCTGCAGAAAGGACAAACTGAAAGGCCGGCTCTTGTCTGTTCACCTCTGTCCCTGTACCCCTCTGGCCCCAGCGGACCTCAGCCGACCAGAGCGAGTGCAGAACTCAGCGCTGCCACCAGGTGGCGGCAGGGACTTCATCCCCTTTGGTGCCACAGGAAGGCATGCTAAGATGCATGCCCATCCTAGAAGGTTTCCAGGCTTTTCTTTAATTAAAAAAAAAAAAAAAAGATGTCTTTTGAATGAAAAAGTGGCAGCGTAAATTCCACCACCAAAGAATTCCATAAACTAATATGTAATGAGCGAGATGTTCACGTAAAGAAATTCCAAGAAACAGCACGCTGCCTTCCCCGTCAGCGCCAATCTGCATGCAGTCCCTGTTCCAGGTAGTCTCACTGTACGACCGGGCTTTATTGGTGGACTCTTTTCTAAGTCACCCTGAGTCCCCGGCGCGGCCTCCCCGAGAGCTGATAGCAGACAGGAGCGTCCATGATGGCGCACTAAAGGGCCCCGTCCCGAGTCCAGGGCGAGGGCTGAGAATTCCATGCACAAGGCTGGCCGAGCTCCGGCTGCACTTTGCTAACAGATTTCCATCAGTGTTGCTACGGATAGAATGGTAACTGTGGTGCATCTTGCTTTTAACTGAAGTGAGCACACGGCTACTGGGCTGGGGGGCAGGTCAGGAGGCCCTCCTGCAGATGCCAGGGATGGCCCAGCCCACATCAGCTCCTCTGGGTGACCAATGCTATTGACAACGTCAGAGGCCCCTGGCTGGTGGTGTTCTTGGTTCTGCTTTCGCCATGAAAAGTACAAGGAGCAGAAAGAGCTGAACGGTAAAGTCGAAAACAGATTGAGTTCACGATTCCTGCCCTTGACCAGCTCAAAGAGCTCCTCTCTGCCTTTCTTCACTAGAAAATGAGGGTTGTTGGTCTAGAACCTCATTAAGTTCTTGTCTAGTTGTAGAGTTCTACGGTTTTATGAGGTGATCGACTCTCCTGAGCGCACACATGTGAATTATACCTCAATTTTTAAAAATACACAGAGGGAAGCATATAAAAACGTCCTAAGTCCCAAAGCCCGAATCTACAGGTGGCCACAGCACGGGAGCGTGGAGGAGTCGCTCTGCAGATGAGAAAGCCTCCCAGTGGGTTCGAATCACAAGGCTTTAATGGAGATTTTCTGTGGCTAAAATGACAAAGCGGGTTGGATTTTTTTCCCTGGGAGGGGGAGGTGAACTTGAGCCCACTGGCCTTTGTAGTTTTGGGTTGCCTTGTAGTTTACCAGCAGACGGTGGGCAGTTTGCTGGTAATCCCAGCAACAGGAGCTAGGATTTGAGCCCAGGTCTGACACGAAAACCCACGCCTTTTCCACTTTATCCTTCCAAGCAGAAAACACAATTTCAGGAAGTTACAGGACCACGAACCCGGGCAGTGGAAATCTCTGTGCTTGCTCCTGCCTGGCGCCCTCTATCCGTGGTGCAGAGGGGCTTTGTAGCGCTGGCCAACCAGGGGACTCGCTCTGCCAAAACGCACCCGTTCGTGACCAAGAGGCAAGCCCGAGGGGTGAGTGTGGCACTTAGAGTCTGAGCAACTTTCCTGCAGGAGGTGGCCGGGGCCCCGCGGCGGAGACGGTAACATGCTCACCCATGCAGGCCGACATCCTCTTTTCTAGAACCAGAGCGCCAGAAGGCGGGAATGACAGGTAGGCCTGGACTTGCAGCTTACCTCCGCCTCACACTTGCCTGTCTGAGCCTCAGCCTCCCCACCCGTGCAGTGAGTGTTGGTGGGATAAACGGAGGTGGTGACGGGGAGTGTGCCTGGTGGAGGGTTGTCATGACGATAATCATGCTGGTAAACAAGGACTTGACTCCATCTGTTAAAAAACAATTACCAGCTAGAAGGTTCTTGCAGGCCCTTCCCGCTGAAGCGGGAATTAGAATTAGAATTCTATGTAGGCACGTACATAAGGTCTCCGAAAGAGCGACAGCAACTGTATGCAGCATAAATCCACCCCTGGCTGGATGTCCGCTAGAAGCCCGCCAAAAATGCCCTTGTAGAAAAATCTCCCGTGGTGCCAGGGATGGGAAGCTGCGGGGACGGGAGGGGCTTGTGGGCGCGCCCCGCCCACTACTCCTTCCTTTGTAACTGGAGAGCTGCAAGGTCAGAAGCCTGTTCCAAGGTCACCCTCTGCACAGGACTGGGGCCCACAGACAGGGCCCCGCACTCTCCCGACGTGAAGCTGCCCCTGAAGCTGCCTCCCACCAGCCAGACTCCAGCCCGTCTGCTTCTGCAGGAGAATGAAGCATGGAAGGCCATCCTTTGGAAACCTGGGGTTCTGGCCCACCTCAGAAATGAATGTTCCCGTTCAGCGGGGCCTCCAAGACACATGTCTTTTTCAGGGTGACATCTGGGCCTCTGTAAAGGAAGGACTCCATCCTGGGCCGGGACCGGGCAAGCTCCTAACACCACCTCCCCCACCCCAAGGCTGTGGCACCTCCCTAGCCTTATCATATGCAAACACAAACAAGGAGATAAGCAAAACTTGAGCTTTCTAGGACGACAAGTGAGGAGGAAGGAGGAAGTTTATAGCCTGGGCTGGGCTGGAATGGTGCCCTGGGGCAGGTCGGTGGAGACACCGACAAACCTGGACCTTTGGCTGATGCAGGCATGGCGCCCCTTTCAGCCTTTGAGTGCCCCCAGGAAGAGGGGAAGGGCAGGTCAGAAAGCAGAGCTTCTATGTTCAGGAATGCCCTCAGTCACCCGGCGACCCCATCCCAGGCCTGCAGCAGGGTTCCAGCCCCTCGGCTGGTGCAGCAGGGTTCCAGCCCGTGAGCCTTTCCTGCCGGGAAACTTAGGAACTCAACTTAAGGCTGCAGCCCTGGATCAAGTAACCTCAAGGTGACTTTTCATAATGACACTGCAGTGCCAGGGTAGTTCTCTTTCATAAAACTATTTAAAAAGGCAAGCCTGATTCTGGAGAAGGGGGACTTCCACTTGCCAGGCCCCAGGCCCCAGACTCGGTCGCCAGGAGGGTGGGTGTGTCTCACCCGCCGGTCTCCCTGAGCAGGTGCATCGAGACATAACGGTGGAATTGCTGGAGCCACTGCCAGACCCTGCAAACGCCTGGAGGAATCGGACTCCACGGGGAAATCTGCTATCCCCAGGAACTGTTGTGTCTGTGCTTACAACAGTCGCTGTTAATAGCCATCCATTTGTCAGCTCAGAGCTTTCAGCAAGAGAAGCAGGCTTTTGGCAGGCACGGTTGTTTTAAGGCTTAAATACAAGAGAAGTTTGAGATGCTCTAATCAGTTAAAATTGCAAATAATGCAACGTCGCCAAGTGTTATCAGCCCGTCCTTGGTGCCACCCCAGGAGCTCGCTAGTGTCCTGGAGCTGTGACGGGCAAGACGAAGGGCCCGCGTGTGTCGCCTGCACCAGCGAGGTCTCGGTCATTGTCCCAGCAAGCCGGACCCACAGCTGGGGGCCAGCACGCGTCGGGGCTGGAGCGGCGCAAGCCACCCCCCAGCACCCCCGCTCTCTGGGTGGTTACGCTCCAAGATCATCACATAGTGGCTCCAGTTTTAGAGCCAGGCCGACTTGGACTCACTGATTCAGCGTCGCTCAGCTTTGCACGGGCTGTTTTTACCTCTCTGCGTCTCTCCCTGGCGCGGCCCCTGGGACCCAGAAGGGGCTCCGTTAGTGACTGCGCCTTCTACTATTATTACCGGTATTATTGTGCTTCCCAAAACTGTCACTGTCATCACCATCAAAGCAGAGACCCGCGGAGACCCGAAGTCGCTGCGATGACTGTCAGGACGGGACCTGCGCGCACAGACACCGAGGGGCAAACCATCTGCAGGAAGTGTCCGTGAGAAGGGGCGCGGCCAGCCACAGAGGCGCCAAGGAAGGAAAATCATTCATTCACTCGGCAAATATTCGGGGAGCTCCTATGATATGCCGCACCGTCTGCTGGGCATAGCGATGGAGAGAGAAGGGGACCGATGCGGTCCTGCCCTCTTGGAGCTTGGGCTCCGAGGGACAGGCAGACGGTGTGCTGACGGTGAGCGCGAGCAGTGACGGGGGCGCGGTGGGGTGCGCTCTGCGGGACCTACACTAAGCAGCACAGGGGGCCTCCCTGAGGATGAAGAGAAAGACGGTGTTAGGCCGAAAGTGACAGGAGGTGGCGAGGGCAGGAGGGAGAGAGAGCAGGCCACCATGACGGCACAGACCGAAGGTCCGCAGGGTTCCTGCAGGGCGCTAAGGGGCAGGTGCTGCCGTGGCCCAGGAGGGGAGCCTTTGCCGACAGACGGAATGTTCCAGTCTTTAAAAATGGATGCATTATGCAAGGTTCAGCCAAGACCCTCAGCTGTGTGAGTGCTCAGCTGCCCTGGCCTGACCCCAGGGTCCACTCCTGGGTCGGCGTGCCGGGAGGAGACGTGCCGTGTGCGGACGGAGCCCCTCTCCACGCGGAACCCGGGGATGGCTGGGATCGGGGAGGCCCAGGAAGTCGCTGCCCAGGGAGGCTCTCCACTTGCAAGGCCCGAAGATTAACCGTGTCTGTGGCGGGCTCTCCTGAAGGTGTTCCGTGCGTCTGTTCAGCATCTCCTTCAGAAGGTCCCAAAATTCATCTTCCCAAGGCCTCGCTGTGGCTCCTGACAGTCTCTCCTCTTCTTCCTTTGCTCCCCATGGGTCTCTCCCCCTGTCCCCGCCCCAGACAGCCTCCCCTTGTTGTGCTCCACATGCCGTGGTTAGTGGACCCCGCTCCCAAGGGCCGCGCGGGGTCACGGGAGGGGGTGCCAGCCGGGCTCGGGGCTGGGGAGGGTGGGGATGGGCGGCACCTTCTCCCTGATGTGTCAGTTACCTTTCAATTTCGCTCTTTGTGTGAGGCTTGGCCGAGATCCGCTCCTGAGCAGGGAGTGTGTCTTGGGACCTAAGGCTTCCCCAAGCACAGGGTGCTTACTAAGACTGTGCCGAGAAAGCGGCCGGAGGGGCTGTCCTACAGATTCACAACTGTAGCTTCTGGTGCGGAGCAGGAATGATGAATTCCGGGGTGGGCCTCGGAAGGAACGCGAGCAGCCGGTCAGTGACCGGGAGAGGGGGACAGCTTCCACACTGGGCAGCACTTTCCGAGGGCCCCAAGGGGACCCACCTCCCATTTCTAAGTTAACTGGAGCGTTTCGTCAGACAGCTGCCCACGACCCGCAGGGCGAGGCCATTACGGACGCACGGGGGTGGTGGCGGAGTGTTGGACCAGACGGGGCTCAGACTGGCCCCAGGCACGCGGTCTGTTCCCAAGCCTGAGGAACTGGCCATCTAGAGAGATGCAGGAGGGAGCAGGAGCAGAGGAGGGGAGGAAGGAAGCCTGCCTCAGCCTGGTGCAGGTGACTCTGGGTCTCTAAGTGGGCAGCATCGTGGGGGGTGGGGGTTCACAATACAGACACTGGCCGGTGGGGGCGGCGCGATCCTGGGGTCACCGGCCGGCGGGTGGAAGGGTCCCGGGGGATGTGGGTCCTGAGTGCAATGGTGCAGGGGATGGGAAGATAGCACCGCATTCCTGCTGCCGTATCCGTGACCCATCCCCCGGTCCCATCTCCAGCCTGCCTTTCCAGGAGGGAGCCCATCGATTCGTCTGGGCAGCTCCATTCGGGCTCCAGTGGCTCAAGTCAGCTTCTCTGGCGGGCACCTACAGTTCCCCCGCTGGTGGAAGTGACCTTGGCCGACTTTCCCATCACGCTGATCTGCAGGTCTGTCTCTACGGCAGGGGCAAAAATCGACGGAGGTCCCACGGTGTGCGCTGGGCGCTGATCTCGGTGTTGAAGGCTCGTGAACTTCTCTGCTCGCAGGAACTGGCCCAGATGGGACCTCTTGGCACTGGGGGTGGTGAGCAACCGTCATTTAGGCGATAAAAGGCTGTTACTGGCCCCACCTTACAAGTGATTTAAAATCCACTTTGATGTGGCTTTAGTGCCTGACGCCTCATTTGCCCATTACTGTCCTTGCAAGGGAGTGACCCTCCGGGGGGGCTGCCCACAGGTCAGGAGGGGGCCTTTCTACCTCAGCCAGTTGAGTGGGGGTCACACAAACAACACATGGAGTCCTGGCGGTCAGCCGGGCCCGCAGCTGCTTCTCTGCCCTCTCCATGCTCCCTCCAGTGGAAGCCATCAGAAGAGCACGTGGCCAGAGCCTCCTTGGGATCCTTTCATGGCCAATGAGGGCAAATGCGATCATCCGATCACCCGAGTGTTAATTCAGCTCACAGGGTGTTGAGCGCTTCCCAGGACCCTCTTCCAATCCTCCCGAGCCAGGGTCCGATCTTCCCCTTACAGAGGAGGAGCCTGAGGGTCAGAGAGTTTAGGTGACTTGCTAGAGCTGAGGACATGTCTCACACGTGTCTCCTCAAGGGGACCTCCCTGCGGCCTTGAGAGCTAAGTGCCCATCTGGTGGCCCGGGCGGGCGCTGTCGCCGCTTACGGGAGGGTCGCCCTGAGGGGCTGGGGCAAGGGGGCTTCCCGGGTGAGGCACTGTGTGCGTGGGGGGGGGGCGTCTGACGGTGGGGGCTGTCTTTCCCTGGTTTCCTCCTTGCTCCCTCCCCTCCTAGGAAGCTCTCTCCCTCCCACCGCCCCTGCGTCACCCCCCCTCCCTGGCCCTCAGCGCCACTCTCTCGAATTCCTTGGAATGCCCTGCTGTCTCCACTTCTGTTACTCATCATCGCTGGCTGGCGCTCCAATCTCCAGGCACTCGTATCCCTCACCCGCTGGAAAAACTGCTGGAACCTTCCATGCTGACGGAAAATGTCTCGGCCTCCTTGTTGTGTTTTGCTCTGAGTCTCTGGCAGTCACCTGTTGGAGTAACCTGACCTGAGCGATCCCAGATTGCGCACCATTACTTCTCCATGATGTACCTTCCCCGCTCACTTCCTCTTTTGCTCAGGAGGCACTTCCTTGCCGTCCATCCAGGGGTTTTTTGGGGTTATGGGCGTGTCTCCTGATTCTCAGTTTCTTACTGCAAACGTGTTTTAGCTCGCGCCATCGTTCAGCTGTGTTTTAAATTTCCTTTGCTCCTGGCAGTCCCTAATTTCCAGTGGAGGTGAGCGAAGACAGAAGATGTAGAAACGGGGTTGGGGGGAGAGGCTGGGACTCAAGCTGGGGATGGGGGCGTGGGGCCTGTGAAGCGGAGCAGGAGAGACGGAGAGAGGAAACTGGGTTTTTGGGAGAATGACAAGTAAAGTAAAACCAGATTGGCCTGTGTGGACGCGAGCCACAGGGGGAATTATCTGGTAATTTATATGGCCAGGGAGAGACACCCAGATAATTCTTTCAGTCTGTGGCCGGGCGGTGGGGGGGGGGGGGGGGGGGGGGGGGGTAGATCGCTTTGAACCAGATTAAGAAGGTGGTGGAGAAGCCAAAAAGTGTGGGTTAGGACCAGGCCAACACACAGGCCTAGCTGCATCAGGGTGCAAAAGTCTTGAACTCCGAAAGCCACCTGAGTCCGGGGTGGGCCTCAGTCAGCTTGGGGTCAACAGCAAGCTCGTCAGGCCCAGCGGCGAGGGCACGGAGTGTGCCTCCCCGCCCCGACCACCCTCACTTCCGGGCACTGCACCTGGCTCCAGGGCAGGCTTGTCCTCACTCACCGTGATGGGCTTCAGCAGCCACGCTGGGCTCTGAGGGTCAGCTCTGGGGCCCGAGCTGCAATCGTGGGGGGACAGAGGCACTGTCTCTCTCTCTGCCACTCAATCAGGATGGGGAACCAGAGCACCAAGCGCCATTTTGCTCCCCTTTGGGAATCCCCTGCCTGGAGTGACTCCACCAGGAAAAGCAGAACCCACGGGGAGGATCTGGATTCCTCCCACCTTCAGTTCCGTTCCTTCCATTCCTCCAGGGATCTTCCGGCCACCTGGCCCAGCCACACCCTGGACTTCTTAGGGTCGGAGCCAGTGAGGTTCCCTCCTGTTTGCTTCTGACAGCCTGAGTTGAGTTTCTGCCACATGCAACCCAAGAAGAAGTCTTGCCCAGTGCAGAGGATGCCTCACTTGGGATCAGTGACTGTGTTGGGAGCTTGAAGCCGGCTGAGTGGGAGTATTTACACCAGGGAAGGTGGCAAACGCTACAGATGGTTTCCTGTCGCTCCCCCAAGTCCTGGAAGGCCAGGGGCCAAACATTTACCAGCCTTCCCCGAACCAGTCTCTGAAGGGCCAGGCCCACGTGGGAGGACAGACCTGGTGTCTTCAAGCCCCGAGCTCTGACTGCCCGCCTCCGGGGGTCAGGCACAGGGTCCCTCCACCCTGGGCCTCGCAGGTCTGCCGCTGCATGGCGTTTGGGCAGAAAACACAAGGACGAGGCTGCCGATCCTCTACGTGTGTATCCCTTCGATTTCTTCTCTCTCAACTCAGCCCCTTGTTTTGGTCCTTCTGGACTAGGGTTCTTGGAAACAAGGGACAGAACCGTCCATCAAACTGACCTACGCAGAAAGAGAGAGAGAGATTTATTGGTCCAGGGGCTGGTTTGGCCTCAGGCACAGCTGTATTTAGAAGCTCCAACGATGGCCTCGGGCCTCAGTTTTTCTCCAGCTCTTGGCTTTGCTCTGTCCTGAAGACCAGGGGCCCCGGCTTGCCGCTGACTGCCACCCAGCGCAGGCAGGAAGCGGTTCTCTTCCAGCGTCTCCCAGGAGAATTCTGGCGCTCAGTGGTCTGACTTGACTTGCGCGCCCACCCCTGGACGGATCCCCAAAGCAGAGGGCGCTGCTTGGATTGGCCATGCCCAATTCTGTGAGTTATGCTCTGGGTAAAAATTCAAGACGTGGAAATACTTAACCCAAAGGAGGCTTTGATTTGTGATTCTCAGGGTAATTATGATCTGTAATAGCCTCGTTTGCCAGCCTCAAATCTGACCCGATCTCCCACTGGACACAGGATCATCCAGAGTCCAAGACACACCTGCTGTAAGACATACAGCATACAAACATAATAGCAACAACTTCACCCTTGAGGCACCACAGGTGCGTCCCCGCTCCACCTGTCCGGAGAGTCGGGCGTGGGCTTCTTGCTGCTGGGTGAGGGGTGGGTGTCCCAGGCCGACTCCACTGCCCACTGGCCCTCCCGTTGGGGTGCGCTCCCTGGACATGGGCCTGGCTAGGACCCTGAGCAGGCGGCTGGTTCCCTGGGGACCTGACCACGAGCCCAGAACATTCTCCCCCTCTGCTAATGCTTTCCTCCCTTTACGTGGGGTCAGCGTCTATGGCTTCACGCCTGATCTCTGTGGATGCTGGGTGCAGATTTTTTTCCACAGAGGTTCAGGCTCCTAAAATCCCCTTCTTTGGAGGGCAGAGAATCCTGCCGTGAGGGCTCTGTGGCCTCTCGCCATGAATCTCTGAGACTCATTTTTCTTTAATCTGTGAAATGGGAGCTAACACCCATCGCACACAGTCATGGCAAGGAGTGCTCAAGCGTAGGCACGGAGAAGGGGCCGTTAAAGGGTGGATGTGGGGGCGGGATGTGAGCTTTCCACTCACAGGAACCCGGCTTGAACCTGACCCTTCACGTGCTGCCCTTCCCTCAGCCTCTGTCTCTCCTTGAGGGGAGCGAGGACACTGAGCCTCTCCACTGTGGTGTCTGTTTGGGGCCATGCTGTTATTCATGGGATGGATGTGCTTTTTAAAGAGGGTGTCCACTTGTCTGTCCCGCAAACCTTCCGCCTTCTAGCAACGGCATCGCCATGTTCCTGGGGACCACCACTTCCCGGAGCATGCCGGCACCCTGGGTCTTGGTCATGGTGAGGATGTCAGTCAGCGTTCCAGGAGCTCCACTGACCAAGGGTGGGGTGAGTGCCACGCTCAAGCCACCAGACCCTTTCCCCTGGGGATGTCAATGATTCCGTCAAATGTGTCTTAACGATGCACATACAGAAGTCCAACGTGACCCTCACAGCTTTTCGTATTTTACGACTTAAAGGAAAATAAACCTGTTATATAGATATCAGTAAGACCCATAACTGCGCATAATAATCGTATGGGAGGAGGTGAACTCTACGGTAACTCATCCCCAACCATATCTGTTTTTCTCAAAATTATTATTCCCATAACTGTTAACCAAGCAATTAAAAGTTCAGGAGCTATTATTATTCCCTTTTTTTTTTTTTGAGAGAGAGAGCGGTGGGGGAGAGGCCGAGGGAGAGAGAATCCCCAGCAGACTCGCCACTGAGCCCGGAACCAGAGAGCCTGGAACGCTGAAATCAAGTGTTGGATGCTTAACCGACTGAGCTGCCCAGGCGCCCCAGGAGCTGTTATTCTTTATTCAGTCTTTTAAAGTTGCTGCATAAAATTTTTAAAAATGATACAAATGTGCACATTAAACCTGAAAATCCAATTTTAGTTTGCTCCTTGGGAATTTGAACTTGGAACAGACTGACAAGGGCAGAAGAATAGTTGGCACACTGAGTAAATAGGTTCATGCATCCCTGCCCCGGGCTGGCTCCCGTGCTTTCCAGGATCTGGGCATGCAGCTCGCCCTCCTCTCTGTTTTTAGCCTGGCTCATCCTTCCAGGAAGTTCGTCTGTGCAAATGTCGGCCAGAGTTGGCCTTCTGGTCCCTGGCGCTCAGCGAGCCCTGTGCTGTGAGCAGCGTTGCTAAGGGTCACTGTGAGCAGCTCTGGGCACACAGGCAGCTACTCAGGGAAGGCGGCCTCCTACTTACCTGTGGGATGGGGAGAGAGTCACCTGGAAAGGTGAGCCCCGCTGTCTGAGAAGCGCCTCGCAGGGTCTGGCCCAGGGAGAAGCCGGCGCCCCACTGCCGGCCGGTCCATCAGAGGAGGGCCGTTGCGGCGGGGCGTCTGCTTACTACCCGGGCCCTCCCCCAGGAAGGCTGGCCCGTGGCCTGCACCTGGTTCAGGGTGCCCGGAGTGGGCGCTGTGCCAGCTCAGGTGTCTCCCAGAATCTTGAGGACACTTTGATGGGTGGGAGTCCAAGCCCAGGGCTCGTGACAAAGGCGGGTCACAGGGCGGGGCGGGACCTTCCCCGGACGATGGAAGCAGACTGACGGTCCTGGGGCCTGTGTTCGGAGACTCGGCATCTGCCTGAAGGCAAGTCCCCACTCCACTGTCCTGCCGCTGACCACGTAGGAAGCAGCCAGAGCGGGTGACCATAGCCCATCTTGTGCGAGGCTGAGCGCTTCCCCACGGTGGTCTCACGTCCCCCCGCTGGCCATTGAGGTGGGCGCCCTGTTCTCCACCCCCTGGGGGAAGAAATGGAGGCTCATTTGCTCCTCTAACTTTCCATTCATTGTTCGTCCATCATTCGACTGAGCGCCCATGATGCTCCGTAGGAAGCAGTCATCCTGCCCTCCTGGGGCTTTGCATCCTCACGGGGCAGTGGGTGCAAGAGTCCGATAAAACTGGGCTTACAGAAGGGATGGGCTGAGGGCCAGCCCACAAAGGACCTGGGGCTGGGGGCTGGGTCAGGGATCCCCAGGTTCGAAGACTCCCTGGGAAGACTCCCAACACTCTGCACACAGCCGTACGCGTGGCTAAGATTATCACTGTGAAACGACACAGGCGAATCCGCGAGGAGAAATGGGGCAGACCGCGCTGGCCCGAGGACGCCAGGTGCCAGCCTCCAGAGCCCGCTCTGTGGAGTCACATGGGACACGCGGAGCATCCCTCCCCCCCGGCAACAGGTTGTGATGACACACGTGAAGTGATGTCCCCCAGGGACGCCCAGAAGACCCTCGGTGCCTAAGGTTTTCGTCGGGGGCTGGTCACAGAGGCACCCTCTGCCGTTGTGGACAGTGATCCCCACTCCCGGAAGGAAGACAGAGGCTCGGCATAAACAGGGCTCGGGGGGTACCAACGGGTGCTGAAGGAACACCAGACGGAATCCAGCAGCAGCCCGGGTGTGAATGCCTTCCCAGACCCGACGGAGCCTCCATCCCAAACCTGGTGAGAGTCCCGGTGAGTCTCTGAGGGCGGGGTCCACATGAAGCCCTTGGCAAGGTGCTGAGACCCAGTCAGGGATGGAGGCTCCAGGGCCACCTCAAGGCCTCGCCACCTGCCCGCTCCAGCCCTCCCCTGCTGTACCCTGTGCTCCTCCCCTCCTCCCTTGCCAGCAGCTGGGCTTCTGTGGGGCAAGAACCAGCAAACGTACCAGGCTCTGGATGCCCTGCCCCATCGTCAGCACAATTTCCTTCTTCCTCTGCCTTCAGGCCGCACCGCCACCTCCCCTCTCTCCCCCCACCTGCTCTGCTCTTCTCTGTGACGCACCATATACACACATTGCTATGAGCCTCTCGTCTCTTCCTGACCGGCCCCTGGAATGTCCAGTGAAGCTGTGCGCACGTCAGGGTGGGCGTTATAATCCTGTGGATGAGCACCACCTCCCCACCCTGCAATACTGAGACACCTCTGTTCCTTGCCCCCCAAACACCACGCATAAGCAAAGTCCTGGGCCCCTTCCCTGCCCAGCGTGGCCCCCCTCTCGGGCCGTGACGGGAGAGGAGAAAGCCCTCCTCTCCGCAGCCCGGGCTCACCTGATCCCTCGGCCGAGTCGTCGAATTCCACCTGGAAGAAGTAGCCGGTGTTCCAGACGTGCAGGCAGCTGGCCGCGGCATAGGAAACCCTGAGAGGCTTCAGCTGCGGGTCGTAGACGCTGTCCCTCCAGCGGATGTTGATGGGCGACTGTCGGGTGCCCCGCCGCACGGAGGCCGGGCCCTTCCAGAGGGGGTGCACTGGGGCGAAGAGAGGGAAGAGGAGGCCTTCGCTGAGACGTCGGAGTTATTAGTGCCTCGGGGGGAGGCAGGGACCCTCACAGATGAGCCCCCAGAGGAGACAGCCCTCGGGGAACTGGCCCATCACGGAGCCCGGGGGCCACCAGGCTGCCCAGCAGGTCTGCCCGCGTGTGCGGGGCCCTCGCTCCGTCTCCTCTCTGGGATCATCCGCCAACACTGACACTCCGGCGCGGCATCCATCAGATTTCGATCTGTGGTCATGGTCACAGTGTGGTCACAGGAAGTCCGTGCCCGCCCATCAGGGAGAGATGTGGCCACCTGTCCTGCAGGCCGCCTTCAGGGCCTGGAAACAAGGCCTTACGATGCTCTGAGCTGTCGCCGGCCTTCTCACCATGGACGGATGGGTGACAACGGCCTCGGGGGCCAGCGTAACTGCCTGGACTTTTGTCCCAGCTTCCTCCCGCTCTAATTCGCTGTCGTACCCGCAGCCTGGGGCCTTCCATGGTCGGCTCTCTCCCCAAAGCCCCCCTGAGCTGGCACAGGTCATAACTGCGTCTGATGCGACGTGACCTTTAACACACGGAGCAGCCTCCTGAACCACCCCCGGCCCCATCCCCCCGTCGGGGAGGCCGGCACGGAGCGGGGCCGCACGTGCAACTCGCCGGTGGCTGGATGTCGCGGGGGTGGTCCTTGTCCCACCAGAGGCTGAACTCGCCCGACACAGAGGGGCATATGGTGGGCAGGAGAGGGCGTATTTCTAGGTTACATTTGCGGAGCAGCGCGAAGGGGCTGCCAACCCCGTGGAACATAGTCTCTGCCCCCAAGTAAAAGGGCGTGGCTCATCCCCACAAGTGTCGGGGCGAGGCGGCTGGACCTGAGGAGGCCTCCGTGCTTGCTCGCCACAGCCGTGTACCCCCAGGGCCACGCTGCTGTGCCCAAGGTCGGTCTTGCCTTAACCGACGCCGGTCTCTGCCGGGAAGTAATAAAAGTAAAATGTTATCCCCTTTTGATCTCAACCAGTAGTCATGGCGCTCCTTCTGTGGGTCACGCACCGGCCCCCGGGCAGGGAAGGACGGGGGTTGCGTGGGACAGATCTGGACAGAGCGAAGCCTCCTGGCAGACGCAGGAGCCAGACACGCCCGCGGGAACGTCGGGCACACACCGCGTGGTAGGAAGCAGCTCTCCCGAGGAGTGGGATGCCCTCACGTGCGGCGTCTGCCCTGTCCGTGGCCGAAAGGCTCCTGCCGTGGCCGGGTGTCAGCTGCCAGTGTGGATGCCACCAATCCCAGGCTTAGGAAGAGGCGCACACACGGAAGCAGGGCTAGAGAACGCCTGTCTGGAATGATTCTGGAACCTTCTGTAGTGCTGTCTTTTCTCGCTAGGCCAAGCCACCAGTGATTTTCAGTCAGAAAGAAGCCCCCCCCCCCCCCCCCCCCTGTTACTGTCTGCCGTTTTGTTGACCCTCCGGCGGTCCGCCACGGACCTGAAGCAGAGGACCCTCCTTCTGCTGCGGAGTCGGGTCCTTGTTGGGTCCCTGAGAGCCTAACGCTAGGTCACGGTGCCTACGTCATTCACCCTGCTTCCTCCCGCCATGAGGGCGTTTTATCATCTCATGTCCTTGCCAGAAGGTGAGTGCGGTAGATTCGGCTGTTTTCAGAGAGAGGCCACCTTTCCACAACTTTACTACAAGTTTACGTTAGAGTTGTTCTATTTCGTTATAGGTTGTGTTGTTTATCTCGTACTATGCCTAGTTAGTACATTAAACTTGCTGTAGATATGTGTGTATAGGAGAGAACAGTCCTATAAAGTCCCGTGCCTGCTGGGGGTCCCGGAGCAGATCCCCTGCGGAGAAGGGGGGACCACTGTGTTTAGGAACAAACTTTCTTTTTTTCCCCAAGGGAAATGTGCTGCCAAATACCAATACCCAAAACACTAGACTGGAGGCATAAATGTCTCAGGAAGCCCCAGTCTCCCCGGTTTGGCAGAATATATTCTGTGCACTGTGGAACTTGGAAGTAACCGCCGAGCCCTCGGTTCTCCTGAATGTAGCCGGGAGACCAGGGTGTGAGTAGATTTAGGCGCTTGGCACAAAATGTCACTTGGTCCTACACACGTGTGTGCAGATGTGTGAGAATGTGGTTGGTAATAGTTCAAAACTGGGTACCATCTAATGTCCCCCAACAGGGTAATGGTTAAATACAGGGACATCCACGCGACGTAGCACTTGGCAAGTGTCTGCAAGGTGCCCGGCGCGGTTCTGAGACTTTCCATTCCTGACCTCATTTCTGCTTCCAACAGCTCTGTAAGGGAAGTACTGTGATTACCCACCTCTTACAGGCGATGCAACTGGGGCTCAGAGAGGTTAAGAGACTTACCCAGGGGCACACAGCCAGGATTCCAGTCTGGGTGGTCTGATGCTCTTCACAGTCGTACCAAGTATGAAAGAGGGGACAGGTGCCAAGGGACAATCGTGAAGATGTCTCCAGTGGACACTAGAGAAAGCCATGGTGCCAACCAATATGCACAGTGGGGCCACTTTTTTATTTTTTTGAGAAGTATTGTGAATGTGTAGACACATTCTATGAGCATGGAGGAAAGCGCCAGAAGGCTGAGCTCTCAGGTAGACATAGCAGTGACCTCCAGGAATTGGGGTTGGAGGAGGCACAGGTAGGAGGACCTTTGAGTATGGTTTGGAAATTTACAGGTGGATCTAGGGTGGGCACAGGTTTTGCATTCCTAGCAAGCTCCCAGCGGGGGATGCTGCTGTCAGTCTGGGACCCACTCTGAGTAAGGGTCCATAATGTTCACTGAGAGCCCTGGCTGTGGCAGGCTTTCTACGCCTGTCGTTCCATCTTTACGTGACCCCGTGTGACCCGTAGTCCTCCCCTCTTACAGGTGTGGAGACTGGGGCTCAGCGAAGCGGCTGGCCCCGCTCTCACCTCTGACATGAGTCGCTTGTCCCGAGTGCCCACACTCAGGAGCCGCTGGTTGTGAAGCCCATGCTCTTTCAACTGTCCAAACCTGGAAAGTGCAGATACTTCAGAAAAGTGACCTTCAGAAGTGACCTTACTGCCAGCCTTTTTTTTTTTTTTTTTTTTGACAGAGGGGAAATCTGAGACCCAGAAAGAGAGAGGCATGAGTCCAAGGTCACAGGGCGTTAAGGACGGGCACCTCTGGGGTGCGGCGGACCGGGGCAGTCTTTGGACAGGGCTGGTTGCATGATCTGTTTGTGGCAGGTTTGCTGAAAACATTCTCTGCCAGACGGGTTTTGGAGCGGGGCTGGATGTTCCTAATAACAGCTCATCTTGGGGAGCACTTGCTACGAGCCTTCTTCTGAGGATATCACCCTCCTGATGGCCCCATGGAGCTGAGGTGAAGGGACTCGCCCAAGGTCACCCAGAGGAAAAGAGACAGAGTGGGAACCTGAACCCAAGCAGTCCGGTCTGACTTCCTCCCATTTTGGAACACGCTACAGAATTAGCCAAATGTCAGACCGCATCTGGGGAAATTCGAGGATCTACTTACAAGTGTCATTCCGATTTCTTTGTGCACAGGGACCCTGCAAGCACCATCGCTCCGGCCTTCGCAGATGACTGCGGAGAGCCCCCCACATCTGCTTGACCAAGACGGAGAAACCAGAGGACTTCCGAAGGCTCCTGCCCAACACCAGCGTCCTTAGCATCTTGGGTCTGTTCCCCGTGGACCCCAATAAAAAGAGGGTGATTTTCCTACTATCTGCTCTCGCTTTGATCGGGACGACCATGAGATGGGGTTGACCCACCTCTTTTTGTAGAAGCTCACCCAACCCCCTGATCCGGATGGTTAAATTTCAACCCATGCCTGCCCCAGCATTCTGGGTGATGTTCAGTGTGGCTTAGGGGTGGGTGCTCTGGGACAAGTGGCCTTCGCTGTGGCCAGCCCCTGGGCTCACTGAGCTTTGATCTGGTAAACAGCAGAGCGTGCCTAGGGGGTTAGGAGAACATTATGGAGAGCCCAGTGCCAGTACTGGAAAGGTGAGAAGCAAATAGAAGAGAGAAAAGTGCCTGTTCTTGGGTGTTGACCCCTAGGCTCTTCCGCCTCAGGCCACCCAAGGCCGGCCCGGCACCCGGCCACACTGTGTGTATGCATAGGGAACGAAGAGCAGGTTCAAAAGTGCAGGGACAGGAGTTAGCCAAAGCGCTGCTGGGACGGAGGGGCAGGCGAGCAGGTGACCCCTTTCTGCCCAGGGCTCCTGGAAAAGCAGCCAGTGCCCACTTGCCACAAACGGACATGATCTGATCCAGATTCGTTCTGCCTGCAGTAAGATGTCCTGGCTGGTGCACTTGTCTCAGCACAAATATGGATGGTGCCCCTTTCACGCACAAAGTGTCCGCACTGGGACAGAGAACCTGGTGGTCAGCCTGACCGAACAACTGGTAATGTTCTCAGATGCCAGACAACAAAAACACCCTACTCTGCACTAAACTGTAGTTTACTCCTCCAGACGCTTTTGCCTTGAAATGGACACTTGAGGGTTTGTACGGAATGATTTTAATTTCTGTGTGTGTTGGGGGAGGTTTAAGCTTATAAACGTCAAAGGGTCAGGGACGTCATGACTTATCATAGAATCCTGGAATCTTAGATCTGGAAAGCCCCCTGCCCCCCAGAACAGGGGCTGTGAACCTTGGGTCCACGTGTGGGCTCCCAAGGACCCTGGGGGTCCCACGCTCAGACCGCTCTGCAGACGAAGCCAGTTCTCTGGTGGCTCGTGAGTTTGACCGCCTTGCTTGCAAGCATCAAAAACCAGCTCCAAAGTCCATGTGCGTTTCTTCCACGGGGTCATGTTAGACAGGTGCCCACCCTGGGGTGGCTTCATGCACTCATTCATTCGCTCATTCATTCATTGACTTCTGGCTCAGTCTCCTCATCTGTAAGGTAGGGGATAGCAGCACTTGCTCTGTTGTGATGTCGTCAGGGTTCCACACGCTGATGCCCGCGGAGCACTTAGGACACAGGCATTTCCATCACGGCGCGCTGAGCTCAGCGCTCCAAGCCCTGGCTGAGCCCTGTCTGAACGCGGCTTCCCGGCATCGGTGGGCCCGTCCGTGGCATCTCACAGGCCCCCGCGCTCTCAGTGCCATGTCCTTGGCTGTCCTCAGCTGCTCTGCCATCTTCTCTGCCTACTGGAGGTAGACTGCCCTGCTGGCCGTCCCCCTAGTTCTGGGGTCTCCCTGACCCCCTGCAGCCGCACAGCAGGGCTCTGCTTTATTGAGAGGATGTTGCGGGCCCCGGCGGTCCTGCATGTGCCACACAGCGGACCCAAACATCATTTCAATCACTATTACAGCACAAACTGAAATTTCCGCCACTGAAAGACATACAAAAGCCCTTTATATGCATGTGGTGGAAAATATTTGAAGCAGGTCCAAGGTGAAAAAGTGAGTCTCTGTCTTTCTCAGAGTGAACTGCTGATAGCAGTTTCTTGTGGCTCTTTCTGGAAATACCCATGACAAAAAAATCCTACATATATCTCACTATTTTTAATACAGGAGCTAATCATATCCTATATAAAGGGTATATATCTATAAATGTATAGTGTCACTTGATAATTATCATGAATAAGTTTTTGCACCGGTGTTTTTTAAATTTTTTTATTTCTTTAAAGATTTTATTTATTTATTTGACAGAGAGACACAGTGAGAGAGGGAACACAAGCAGGGGGAGTGGGAGAAGGAGAAGCAGGCTTCCCGCTGAGCAGGGAGCCTGATGTGGGGCTTGATACCAGGACCCTCGGATCACGACCGGAGCCGAAGGCAGATGCTTAATGACTGAGCCACCCAGGCGCCCCAGTGCTTTTTTTTTTTTTTAAGATTTTATTTATTTATTAGAGAGAGAGAGAAAGCACAAGCAGGGGGAGCGGCACGCAGAGGGAGAGGGAGAAGCAGGCTCCCCGCTGAGCAAGGAGCCCGCCTAGGGGGCTCGATCCCAGGACCCCAGGATCATGACCTGAGCCAAAGGCAGATGCTTAACCAGCTGAGCCACCCAAGTGCCTCTACATCAGCGTTTTTTTGCTCTGTTTTTGAACTATAGAATATTTCATTATAAGATATACCATAATTTATCAAATCACTCCCCTTACAGATAGTCTATTTTTTTTTTTTTTTTGTCTCATAAATAGCACTGCACTGAGCATCACTGAATGGAATTCCCAGGTCTGACATCTATGGGTCAATGGATAAATGTATTGGAATGGATGATATATGTGCTAACTTACTCTCTTGACAGAGTGTACCATGTTCCATTCTTGCCCACTCTCCTTGTATTTCGAGCCAAAGAGCCTCATATTTATTGAGCCCAACACCTTCTAATTCCTAGGTATCACCTTTGCACATGAAACACCAGTCAGGGAGCTCCCTATGATCTGTAATTATCTGCCTGAACTGAAAATTTCTCACGTGGAGTCATGATGGTTAATTTTGTGTCAGTTTGGCTGAGCCACAGTGACAAGGTGTTTGGTTGAACATTATTCTGGATGTTTCAATGTAGGTGTTTTTTGGATGTGATTAACGCTTAAATCAGTGTACTGTCAATAAAGTAGATTATCCTCCCTGTGTGGGTGGGCCTCACCAAATCAGCTGAAGGCCAGAATAGAACAAAGACTGACTTCCCCTGAGCAGGAGGGAGTTCTGACAGCACTCTGCCTTTGGGCTCTGCAGGTCTCCCCAAGTTTCCAGCCTGCTGACGCCCCTTACCCTGCCCCATTGGATTTTGGACTTGCTAAGCCTCCCAGCCCATGAGCCAATTCCAGACTTCATTCCTTTCCTTCAAGGTGGAGGAAGATAGGGATTTCTATCTTTATTTCCTCTCACCGGTTATAGTGTCTATTTTGCACGTTTCATAGAGCACACAGTGTCATACCTAATACAAAGGTACGATTTATTTGTAAACACACTTGAGTTCAAGGGCATGCCAAAAGCTTTTTACTGAACTGAGTGTGTGATCAAAGTGCAGAGCTCGCTGTTCTGTGAGACCGCTCGGGTTTCTTGGCATCACTCTTGCCAAATAGGGCTTTATTCTTACATGACAGAAATTCAAATCCATTCTTAAATGCACCCGCTTGCTCTCCAAAGTACTTTAAGATCCCCAAACGGTACAGACACTGTCCATAAAGAAATTCTATTGCAGTTGAAAAAAAGAGGAAATAGGAGAAACCCTGATTGGACAGAAATCTTGAAAATACGTGCAAGTTTCTATGTGCCTTTTGTTCACAGCAATTTCTTTTGTTCTCCATGGATTTTTTATAGTAGAATTTTGGGCACACGCTTTTATTGATTTTATGGATTTATAAACTGGTTTCCCTGATCTGAAGAGCTCAAGGGGATGCTTTGTAGTGGAAACCTCTTTTTCATAAGGATGTTAAGACCCAGCAGTGCTTTTGTGATATTCATCACCTGCCCAGCATAATTACACTATATTCTGAGTCAGATGAAAACCAATGAATCATGGCTGCCTGGGAGCCCAAGAGTAACATTTTCTCCTCCTTTGCTGAAACATACTCAGCCTCTCCTTCCAGAAAGCATGAATCAAGAGCTTCCAGGAACAAAGAAGCACCACTGGACCGACATCCATGTTGACATCACTGCTCACATGTGTTCAGGTGTCTCTTTTGGGTCTCGTGCTGTGTATGCCTGCGTGACACCTGGCTGCTTTCCTCTGATAACACCTCCTGACAATCACCTGAGTTTTCCCTGGGACACTAGCCCTCCCCGGATGGCCATCCAAGATCAAGCTGACCCCTGTCCCTGATGCATCTCAGGTTTGACCAATCAGAGAGAAAGTAATTTACAAGTAAGCCTAGCTGACCGATGAGTGTTAGCCCTGGGAGTTTTGCTGCAATCCTAGGGAAAGAGGCACTACTGGTGATGATCGTTAAACTGGTACGATATGCACTGTGTGCAGTTGCTGGGAACACTTCTTCAGATCTCGCCCAAGAATGGAGAGAAAACTGAACCCAGGGATGGAAAGGTTGGACAAGGAGAGAGAGAGAGAGAGAGAGAGAGAGAGAGAGAGAGAGAGAATATGACATTGTTTCGGCCAAGCGATTCCTGTTCCTCTATCCTGAAGTTCTCTTCCAAACCTTTCAGTTATGTGAATCAATGAGTTCCTTTTATTTTATTCAGCTAGTGTACACTTTCTCTGTATTCCAAAGGGCCCTAACTTAGTAGGCACTTTGGTCTCCATCTTACAGATGAAGGAACTGAAGTTCAGGGCAGTGATGCATATTGTCTAAGTCCTCCCTTGCTGGAAAGTGGCAGAGGCAGAGCTCATGTATGTGGCTGTGAGCTCATTATCTCATTGAGCCTTGCCTCCTGGCTCTTCGCTTCCATAGGTCTACCCATAAGGTGCATAATCAGTGCATGCCGCACTGAAATGGCCATTCACCTATTCCAAATGCTTACCTGATGCAAGGAGATTTTTGGTTTGGAATAAAAAGTGTGCATGGAAGCCTACGCCCCAATTATCTACTGCTGCCTGGCACATCACTCCAAGGGGTGGTGGCTGAAGACAACATTGACTGAGCTTACACATCTGCAATCTGGGCGGGGCTCAGTGGGAAGAGCTCCTCTCTGCCCCTGGAGGCATCTGCTGAGACAGCACAGCTGGGGCTGGAGGACCCACTTCCCAGGCGGTACACCCACAAGGCTGGCAAGGTGGAGCTGGGGTCCTTCTCTATGTGGGCCTCTCTGAGTCAGGAAGTCAGCATTTGCTCACCCAGAACGATGAGGAGTGTCATTTAGGAAGTCAGGCAGGTTCTTCAATAAAGTCAAATGTGGAGTGAATATGAGACCCAGCAATTCTGTCCCTAGGTACACACCCAAGAGAAATGAAAACATATGTCCACAGAAACACTTGTATGCAAATGTTCACAGCAGCATTATTCACAATAAGCAAAAAGTAGAAATTACCCAAATGTTCACCAATGGAAGAATGGATTAAAAAAAAAAACAGTACCACAAAATGCAGTTATTCAGTCATTAAAAGGAACGTGGTGACAGTGATCAAGGCCGTGTGGTACTGGCCAAAGAGTACCCAAATCCCTCCGTGGGACAGAACAGAGCTCAGAAACAGACCCCCATAAACATAGTCAACTCGTCAATGACAGAAGAGCAAAGGAGTACGATGAACAAAACCAGTCTTTTCAACAAACAGTGCTGGACAACTGGACATCCCCACGCCAAAAAAGAAATCTTGAACAGACCTCACGCCCTTCACAAAAATTATCTTAAAATGGATCACAGACCTACACGTAAAATGCAAAACTAAGAACTCCTTGAAGATGACACGGAAAATCTAGGCGACCTTGGGTGTGGTGACGACTTTTCAGACACGGCGCCGAAGGCGCAGTCCAGGAAAGAGATCACGGGTCAGGAGACTTCACTGAAGTGAGAAACGTCTGCTCGGTGAAAGACACTGTCAAGAGGATGAGAAGACAAGCCATGGACTGGGACCGAATATATGCCAAAGACACAAAGAAGGTACACCAGCGAAAGGGAACTCTGGGTGAACTCTGGACTCCAGGTAACCACGATGTGTCACGGTAGGTTCACGAGTTGTCATAAATATCCCAGTGATATTTGGGGGATGCGTGTGTGTGGAGGGGCAGGGAGTGTATACACCATGTCTCTACTTTGTTTATCAACTTTGGTGTGAACGGAAAACTGCTCTCAAAACTACAGTTTATTATTATTATTATTATTATTATTATTATTATTATTAATAAAGATGTGCGGCCCCGACCCGTGCTACACCAGGGATCGATGAGCCCTGAGAGCATTACACTGAGTGATGGGGGCCGCGCTCAAGGGGCCGCATGTTGTAGAAGGCCATTTGTATGAAATGTCCGGAACAGGCAAATCTGTAGACATGGGAAGTAGACGAGGGGTTGCCGGGGCTGGGGCCTGAGGGAGTGACTGATAATGGGGATGCGGCTGCCTTTGGGGAGGATGAGAAGGTTCTAGAATGAGTTAGTGGTGGTGGTTGCAGAACATTGGGAACGTACTTAAAGCCACTGAATTGTACATTTAAATGGTTAAAACGGTAAAGTTTACGTGATGTGTATTTAAATATAAAAAGGAGGCGGGGCAGCAGTCAAGCAGGTTTGGCTAAGTGTAGACAGACCGGTGGGTTATTTCGTGACTTGGCAGAGGCACCACACTGGCACCTACGGAGTAGGCAATAGTGGCAACCGCTAATGCTTTATTCACAGTGGTAGAGGCGCCCAAGTCCTTGGCATAGATACAAAGTTTTAAAAAAAAACCCTCGGGGTAAGCATCCCCTTTGTGCCAAATGCTGTGGTGAGCACTTTCCATGGTCAGTTTCAAAATTTAGACACAACCTGCAAAGTAGGTCCTATTGTCCCACTTTACAGATGAGGACACTGAGGCCAGGAAGGTCGTGTTACTGGTCTGGAGCCGCAGAGAGGAACACGAGCTGGGAGCGGAATGCACGTCAGGCTGAGTTCAAAGGCATGTGATCTCACAGGTGACTTTTGTGAGGTCTTTTACCCGCCCCATTTTCCAGGGGTGGTGAGAGTACCTGAGGTCTTAGAAACTTTCAAATACACAATGCGGCACCAGTGGCTGTGGTCCTCATGCTGTACATTAGATCCCCAAATGCATTCAACTTAAAACTGGAAGTCTGCATGCTGTGACCAAAAGATCCCAAGTCCCCCACCCGCCGGGCCCAGCTAACCACAGTTCTACTCTCTGCTTCTACAAGTCTGACTTTTTTAGATTCTACATATAAGTGAGACCATGCAGTATCTCTCTGGGTCTGCCTGGCTTACTTCACTCAGCATGGTGCCCTCCAGGTTTGTCCCGTTGTCCAAAATGGCAGGATGTCCTTCTTTCTCGTGGCTGAACAATATTCCATTTTTTAATCTATGCCACAACGTCATCCGCCGATGGACACTTAGCTCATTTCCATGTCTTCCTATTGAGAAGAATGCTGCAGCGTTCAGACATCTGTTTTCATTTCCTTTGGATATTTACCCAGAAGTGGCTGCTAGGTCAGATAGTGGTTCTATCTTAATTTTTTGAGGACCCTTCCATACTATTTTCCGTAATGACTGCACCAGTTTGCATTCCCACCAGCAATGCATGAGGCTTCCTTTTCTTCCATCCTCACTGACACTGGTTATCAATTGTGCTTTTGATAACAGCCATTTAAAGAGGTGGGATGTGATACCTCATTGTGGGTTTGATTTGCACTTTCCTGATGCCCGGTGATGTATCACGTACCTGTATGTCCTCTTTGGAAAAATGTCTACTCAGGTCCTCTGCCCATTTTGAAACCTCTCTCTCTCTTTCTTTTTTTTGCTTGGAGTTGTATGAACTCCTTATATATTTTGAATATTAACTTCTTATCAGATGTATGGTTTGTAAATATTTTATCCCATTCTTTAGGATGCCCTTTCAGTGTGTCATACAGAACCTTTTTAGTTGGTTGTAGTCCCACATTTGTCTGGTCATTTTGTTTTGCCTGTGATTTTGGTGTTGTATCCAAAAAATCAACACCAAGATCCAAAGAAGGAGCTTTTTTCCTATGGTTTCTTCTAGGAGTTTTATGGTTTCAGGTCTTACATTTAAGTTTTTAATCCATTTCGAGTTGATTTTATGTATGGTGTAAAATGGGTGTCAAATTTCATTCTTTTGCATGCGAATGTTCATTTTCCCCAACACCATTTATTGAAGAGACTGTTCTTTCTGCATTGTGTTTTCTTGATGTCCTCATTCAAGATTAGTTGACCGAATGTGCATGGGTTTATTTCTGGGCTCTCTATTCTGTTCCATTGGTCTATCTGTCTGTTTTTATGCCAGTGACATACTGTTTTGATTATGATAGCTTTGTGATAGACAGTAGTTTGAAATCGGAAAGTGTGATGCCTCCCGTTTTGTTCTTTTCTCTCAGGATTGTTCTACCTACTTGGGGTCTTTTGAGGTTCCATACAAATTTTAGGATTGTTTCTTCTATTTTTGTGGAAAATATCATTGGAATTTTATTAAGGATTGCACGGAACCTGTAGATTGTTTTGGGCAGTATGGACATTTTAACAATATTAATTCTTCTGACACATAAACATGGGATATCTTTCCATTTTTTTTGTGTGCATCTTCTATAGTTTCTTTCATCAATGTCTTATAGTTTTCAGTGTACAGATCTTTCACCTCCTTGGTTAAACTTTTTTTTTTTAATATTTATTTGACAGAGAAAGATAGTGAGAGCAGGAACACAAGCAGGGGGAGTGGGAGAGGGAGAAGCAGGCTTCCTGAGGAGCAGGGAGCCAGGCAGAGGGCTCGATCCCAGGACCCTGGGACCATGACCTGAGCCAAAGGCAGATGCTTAATGACCGAGCCACCCAGGCACCCGGTTAAACTTATTAACTATTTTATTATTTTGATGCTATTGTAAATGGGATTGTTTTCTTCATTTCTTTGTCAGCATATAGATTTTCACATGTTGTTTGTACGTTCCGACAGTTTTTTTGGTGGAGTCTTCAGGGTTTTCTATGTGTAAGATCATGTTATTTGTAAACTGAGACATTTTACTTCTTCCTTTCTGATTTCTGATTTGGAGGACTTTTGCTTCATTTTCTTGCCTAATTTCCCTGGCTGGGGCTTCTGGGACTCTGTGGAATGGGCACCCTTGTCTTGTTTTGGTCTCAGAGTTAAAGCTTTCAACCTGTCACCATGGAGTGTGACGTCAGCTGGAGCTTGTCATACATGGCCTTTATTATGTTGAGAGTTTTTATCAAAAAGGATGTTGAGTTTTGTCAAATGAGTTTTCTGCCTCTATTGAGATGATCATATGGTTTTCATCTTATCAATGTAGTGTATCACATTATGGGTGGGTACGTTTCCCTCTGTGTTCCTGGGTGGGTGGGATTGTTCCTATACCAGTTACAAGGGGCTAGAGTTGGGTCTCAGGGCTGCTTCAGGAGGGCTACAGCCACAGATGGCTCTTAAATTATTGTTGCTGAGGGGGGATGTGATGGGAAACCTCCTATTCTACCACATTGCTGACAGACTTCCTGGTCCTCAAACCTCTTGATGGACCACAACGTGTGGCTGTGGTGGGATCCATGCCTGTGGGAGATGAGGCTACAGTGGAAGCTGACTGCTACTTCTTTCCATTTCCCCTGAATTATCCTGTGGGCTCTATTTCCCAGGACTCCAGTTCATCCCCAAACTTGATCTCTTGCCAGCAGGTGTTTAGTATGTCCTGGAGTAGGAGAGGAATTACAGAATGTCTCCCTTAGGTGGACAATTACAAAGAGACGCTGTTCAGGGTAGTTTCCAAAGTGATGGGTGGTGGCCAGTGGCTGGTAGTGCCTAGAGTTCCCCATCTCAGGGAATGGTACTTCCAACTGGTTTTCCATATTTGCAGGCCCAGGTGGCATCCCAGGTGCCCCTCTCCCTTACCTCTGCCCCCAGTATTGGGTTTATGGTCAAGTCCTGTTGATTTTATCCCGTGATATCTCTTGATACTATCCACTTCTCTGCACCTGTCTCCACTGTGACCACCCTAGTTCAGGCCTTCATCATCTCTTGCCAGGACCCCTGCCACAGCCTCCTCAAGTGCTCTCCCCAAAGCCACCTAGGAACCTTCCTCCCCACCCCCAATTCATTTTTCAACATTCTAGTAGAGTGACTTTTGAAAATGCAAATTTGATCATATCTACCCTTGTCCCAAACCTTATAAAGGCTTTCCATTATTTTAGGATCAAAACAAAACTCGTCCCTTGGCCAATAAGAACCTGCATGGCCCACATCCTAACTACCTTTCCCGCCATACCTCACAATATTTCTCTTCAAGGCTCTAGCACTGCTTTGGCTGTGTGACCCTGGATGTGTTGCTTGACCTTTCTGAACCTCATGTTCTTCACCAAGACCAGGGATTATAATATGTGCCTAGCTCAAGGCATGGCAACATGGTAATATGATTATTTCTTGAGTCAGACCTTCTGCTAAACCCTTTACAAAGTCTACTTCATTGAATCCTCCCAATATCCCCATGAGCTGTGAGTTTGAAATGCCAGTTTCCAGAGGAGACGGTCGAGGCTCACAAGGACTCACCAGTGTAGTTTGCCACAGAAGAGCTTGGATTCCAAGCCCAGGCCAGGGCAACTCAATGTCCCTGCTCTTGCAGACAACAGTACTGTTTTCTAAGCCTTTCTTGGGCAACGGGGAGTTTCGTGAATAATTGACTTCTCTCTATCCTAGGGACATCTTCAGGAACAGGACTTTTCCGCAGAATTCCAGGATTTGCTTGAAGTGGGCAACACACAGTTTTGAAGAAGGGGCTTCTGAGATCTTTGCAAATGCCCAGTGCACACACATGGAAGGGGTCCCCCATTTCTGGTGCCATTCAGGCCAGAGTGCACCTCCTTCTCTTCTCATAAAGCCCCCACTAACATGGCACTAGCCTCATTAACTCCAGAACCTGAACTGGATGATGATGATGATGATGATGATTTTGAGAGAGACAGACAGACAGAGAGAGAGAGAAAGAGAGAGAAGGGGCAGAGGGAGTGGGAGAGAAAGAATCCTAAGCAGGCTCCACACCCCTCACGGAGCCTGAGGTGGACTCAATTGCATGCCCCGAGATCATGATCTGAGCTGAACTCAAGAGTCAGATGCTTAACTGACTGAGCCACCCAGACTCCCCGGGACTGGATTCTTGTATGAATTGACTGGCAAGGAGGAGGGCTCTCTGCAATGAGGAAGCAACCCTTCATTGGTAGACAGTTGTCTTTGTCAATTTCCAGCTATTTAATTATTTTTAAAACCATGGTTCATCACCTAGACGTCGATACTGAGTAACACTTTCCTCTATTTGAACTTCCTGGGCAGCAAAATAAAAAATAAATCTGAATCATCAAAAACAAAAAAGAGAAATCCATGACTCTGGCATAAGCACAATTATAATTTTGACTGGCTTAATTTCTGATGATGACTTAGCAGTGGCTTGGAGCCCAGCAGTGTGCAAGGCCTCGCCAGAAAGGAGCCAGCAACCCACACCTGCAACGGAGCTGCAGACAAGGACTTTGCGATATTTTGAAATAATTTGAAAAATATCAGTCTACATTTACCTGCTTTGTACTCAGATATTCAGGTGTCCATGGTAAGAATTCTTAGTTAAGTGTTTAGATTGGCTACGGTTGAGGCAGAGGTGGGAATAGAATCTCTAAAACTGTTTTGCCCCTACTCGGCTCTCAGGATCTGTGTGGTTAGCTTCCGACACCCTTTTCCCCACTATGAGCAGACTCTAAACCAGAGTGTTTTGGGATTCCAAACCCTGCTTTTGTCTTTTTCTAGCAGTGTGACCTTGTTGAGCAATTTTCCCTCATCTCTACGCAGGACAATTCTCATTTCAGTGCGAATTATCTTTTCTTTAAGACACCTTTCCTGCAAAGCTAACCCAATGAACGACCTGCCTCGGTGGATCCCCCAAGTGTTAATTCTGAAAGAAACTCTATCAAGGTTGCCCAAGCTCAGACAGCTTGTTACTGCCCTGAATCAGGTTTTTATCACTGGCAAAAAGGGACGTGGGCAGGAAACTTACACAAACAGTAAAGCATTTTCTTTTCCAAATGAAAATAGCTCCCTAATCTTGTTTTTGGATGCTCGAAGGAATTCTTGCTCGTTGTAAACAACTCAGAAAAACAGAGGCTAGTATAAAGAAGAAAACTAAAAAGCAGGGGACTCCCATCATACGCGAAGAACAACAGCGATACCAGTAAACAAGAGTAACACTTCCGGGAATCGTCCACCGCCAGTGATTTTTTTTCCTACGAGTACCAACAAACGCGCACTTACGCCACATGCGTGTAACACGGCCACATCCGTACTGTATGTTGGTGCGTAACACAGCCTACACGTTACATACGCCCGCAACACGTTAGTCCCACATGGGACACGCCACATCACTAATACACATTTTTTCCCACGCGTGAGCGCTGGGAAGTGTGGACACACGCCGGGGACCCCGAGCACCAGCTAGTACTGGGGGGTACCCCCCGCTGGAGCCCCTGCCTCCCAACTACAAGTCCCAGTAGCTGCGGGCGCGGGCGCCGACGGGACACCGGAGTACGGAGAGACTACAAGTACCGGCAGGCTTGGCGCACACGCAGGGACTACGATTCCCGGGAAGCACCGCTCGCAGCTCGCGCAGGGCCCTCCGGGATATGTAGTCGTCGCGGGGAGCTAATTCCTATTCATTCAGCCTCAGAAGAAACGTACGTTCCTCTCACGGTCCACCGACGCGACTTCTCACTGGGCTAACGAGGAGACGGAGCTCACGCTGGGGACGTAAGGATCCTGAGAGGCCCCAACGGTGGCGCGGCAGGAAGACGCGTGCGCATGCTCGGCGCTCGCTGGCGCGGGCAAAGGCGCGCGCGGGAGGCCTGGAGCGGCCGGCCCCGCCCCCTCGCCCTGTCCCCGCGCCTGGCGCGCCCCACTTGGAGAGCCTGCGCAGACGATGCAGGGCGGCGGGCCGCGGGGAGGGACTCGCGGCGCCTGCGCAGAGCGGCGGCTTCTCTCGCGAGGACGGACGCCATTATCGCATCTCCCCGACAAACACCACGAGAATTCCGCAGCCCACACGGTAATTGCAGCTCCCGCAGCCGGTCGCGTCTCCACCTCCCCCTTCCCGCGGGGCGAGAGCGAGAGCGAGAGCGAGATCTCCCCTCCTCCCTCCTCCCTGCGCCCTCCTCCGGCCGCCGCGCCCGCGCCCGCCGCCCCCGCCCGGGACAGCCTGCGCGGCCGGCCAACGGCCCGCCGCCCTCGGCCCGCTCGGCGCGCTGCGCTCCCCGGGCCCCCCCTGCCCGCCTCCCGCGGCTCCTCCGCCCCGGGCCCGTCGCCGCCGCCGTCAGCTTCCC